>NC_041383.1:606710832-606748534 GCF_002162155.2 Triticum dicoccoides
GAGGAGAGAGGAGGAGGAAGGAGGGATGGAGGGACTACCTCAGTGGAGGAGGAGCGGGAGTGTTGGCAGCGGTGGATGACGATGGTGCTCGGGGAACGGCAGCGGTGGCGGACGAGGGGGGGTGTGGGGGAGAGTGAGAGTGGGGGCGGCCGGTTGGGGACGATAGGTGGCGTTTAGCAGTAGCGCGTGTTAGGATAAAGCGCTACTCCTAAACTCCATAGCAGTAGCGCTTTTTAACTGGAGACGCGCTATAGCTATGCCTGTAGCAGTAGCGCATTTTGCAGAATGCGCTACTGCTAAGCTAAGGCTAAGCATGTAAAAAATAAAAAATACATTGGTCATCAATGATCTTTTTGTGTAGAATCTAAATTGTCAATGGGAATCTTCCCCGGTTTAAGAACCAGCGAAGATTCCAATTGCGGCCACAGATCCTACACATAGAGTTCAGTGAACACCAAGTGGTTGTGATGGTTTGAGAAGTAACATATTTATGGTGGTAAACACCCTATTCGCGGAGCGAGATGGGACTACACTTAGTTGCAACGAGTGGACTAAAGTTAGCAGCAGCAGTGTTGGCAAAACGCTTTGCTGCTAAGTTCAATAGCAGTAGCGCATTTACAAAACAGGCGCTACTACTATTCCTAGTCTGGCAGCTACGTCGTGGCAATATTAGTAGTAGCACTGTTTTTTCCTAATGCGCTACTGCTACGTTGCTATCAGTAGCAGGGTTTGTGTTCGCGTGCTACTGCTAAGTAGCAGTAGCGCCTTATTTTAAGTCGTGTTGCTGATAAGATTCTATGTATAAGGTTTACCCTAGTAGTGAGGACTTGGCTTCTGAAGAAGCCGTGCCCATCTCCTTCAGATCTGCAACATGGGGAGTCCCATCGGGGTTCATCTCGCTTTAGGGCGGTTAAGCCACAAGAATAGAGCATGAGGCTCTAATACCAATTGAAAGGATAGAGATGGACCTAGAGGGGGGTGAATAGGTATAATTACAAATTTAAATTGTCACTTAGCAATTTTAGGCAATAATGCGGAATGTGGAGGTAAGCCTAACAATTGCAAAGATGATACACGAGCTAAGAAATGTACACAAGATAAACAAGTATATGAGAGCAAGCACAATATAATCCAAGTATATACTTAGAGACAATTAACCATAAGTAGGGATCTAGGGTTAGGAATAACCGCAACTCCGAGAGACAAGGATGTATGCCGATGTTCACTTCCTTGGACGGAAGCTACGTTACCGTTTAGATAGGTGGGTGTTACCATGAAGGCACACCAACTCCACGAAGGCTCACCCTATTCTATCTTTAAGATATCACCACGAAGGCGATTCTCAATCACTAGTGGTAGACCTTGGAGTGGTCTCCAAACCCTTACAAACTTTCCGGGGGTAATCACAATGGTTTGATTCCTCACCAAAGAACTCCTACCGTCTAGGAGTCTCCAACCTCCAAGAGTAACAAGATCAAGGGGACCGCTCAAAACTTTCTCAAATTACGAATTCCTTTGGTTGAGAGGAGGAGAGAGGGACGATCTATCTTTTGATTGGAACAACACTCAAGAATCCTCACAAATGCTCTTGCGATCTAGGATTTGGTGAACGCGAGAGAGAATGAGAGAGAAAGGTGTTCTTGGAATCTTTGCATTGTGTTGGAGAACCCCCACATGAGGTGGAGGAAGGATATTTATAGTCATAGTACAAAAGTGGCCGTTGGAGGTCACTTATGCTGCACAGATGTCGGACGTCTGACAGGTACCGGATGTCCTGGCAGAATAGTTGGACCGGACGTCCGATGGGCGTCGGTTGTCCGGCAATCAGAAAATGCAGTGGTCTAGCACAGAAATGGAGAGAAAAGGAGCACAGGGAGCGGATGTCCGAGAACGTCGGTCGTCCATGCACGGCCGTCCGAAGAGGACGAACTTCCGTTAATTTTGGCTCTATGAAGTGGCACCGGATCCATGGACGTCCGGAAGCCGGTCGTCCAGAAGGACCAGAAATCCGAGAGTTCTACTTTGTGGCATGCCACCGGAAATCCGGAGAACACCGGACAACTGGGAAGCATCGGTCGTCCGGAGACCTTCGGTCGTCCGGACACAGCAGAGGCCAAATAACACAGCGAAGATAAGAACTCCTTCTAAGAGATTTTTCCTAGATTTTGGGAAAATCTTTTGCAGAACGAGTGATCCCCTCTTAATAGTGTGGGATCCCTATACTCAAAGAAAAGGAAAACTTAGAAGGATCTATAGCTTTGTGTCTTGTTTATCCTTCCTTTGAGTATCTTGAATATGTCAGTTATGAACCACACTAAAATCTTTTGGGAACAAAAACCTGAGATGCACATGACAAAAATGATTAGTTCCCTATATGTATGTTTTCAACAATATCAAAATATGATTAAGGGCATGATTGCACTTTCAATCTCCCCATTTTTGGTAGTTGATGACAACATACATATAGCTCTCAAAATAAATAGACTTATGAAGCTTATGAGAGATTTGTAACAGAGCTCCCCCTTATTGTATGCATAGTGAAACTGAATATGGTCATGAGCTCACAATAACTTGATAAAGAGCACATAAAATATTTCATAGCTCAAAATGGCATCATACAGATAATGCATGATAGAGCTCATTCATGACCCACAAGTATAGGGGATCAATCATAGTCCTTTCGATAAGTAAGAGTGTCTAACCCAATGAGGAGTAGAAGGAATTGACAAGTAGTTTTCAGCAGTATCCTCCGCAGGCACTGAAATTACAAGTAACGAGTAGTTTGATAGCAAGATAATTTGTAGAGCAAGTAACGTAACGGTAACAAAAGTGCAGCAAAGTAGCCCAATCCTTTCGAGGCAAAGGACAGGCCAAAACGGTCTCTTATGATAAGCATACGTTCTTGAGGGTACACTGGAATTTCATCTAGTCACTTTCATCATGTTGGTTTGATTTGTGTTCGCTACTTTGATAATTTGATATGTGGGTGGACCGGTGCTTAGGTGTTGTTCTCACTTGAACAAGCCTCCTACTTATGATTAACCCCCTCGCAAGCATCCGCAACTACGAGAAAAGTATTAAGAATAAATCTAACCATAGCATTAAACTTTTGGATCCAAATCAGTCCCTTACGGAATAGCGCATAAACTAGGGTTTAAGCTTCTGTCACTCTCGCAACCCATCATCTAATAACTACTCCACAATGCATTCCCTTAGGCCCAAATATGGTTAAGTGTCATGTAGTCGACATTCACATGACACCACTAAGGGAATCACAACATACATACCATCAAAATATCGAACACATATCAAATTCACATGATTACTTACAACAAGATTTCTCCCGTGACCTCAAGAACAAAAGTAACTACTCACAAATGATAATCATGCTCAAGATCAGAGGGGTATTAAATAGCATACTGGATCTGAACATATAATCTTCCACCGAATAAACCATATAGTAATCTACTACAAGATGTAATCAACACTACTAGTCACCCACAAGCACCAATCTAAGGTTCCGGTACGAAGGTTGAACGCAAGAGATGAACTAGGGTTTCAGAGGAGATCGTGTTGTTGAAGATGTTGATGGAGATTGCCCTCCCCAAGATGGGAGAGTTGTTGGTGATGATGATGATGATGATTTCCCCCTCCGGGAGGGAAGTTCCCCAGGCGGAATCGCTCCGCCAGAGGGCAAAAGTGCTCCTGTCCAAGTTCCGCCTCAAGACGACAGCCTTATTTTTTCTAGGTCAAAATGGCTTATATACCGTAAAAGGGGAACCGAAGGTGGGCCGAGGAGAGCACAACCCACTAGGGCGCGCCTGGGCTCCCTGGCGAGCCCAGGTGGGTTGTGCCCACCTGGTGGGCCCCCTCTTGTAGTTATTTGCTCCAACAATTTTAATATGTTCCATAAAAATTCTCCGTGAAGTTTCAGCTCATTTGGAGATGTGCAGAATAGGTGACCTGCCGTAGCTTTTCCACGTCCAGAATTCCAACTGCCGGTATTCTTCCTCTTTGTGTGAACCTTGCATATTATGAGAGAAAATACATTAGAATTGCTCCAAAAAAGCATTATTATGCATAAAAACATCAAAAATAACAGTAGGAAAACATGATGCAAAATGGACGTATCACTCATATCATCATACATAGATAGCATAATGTTTAGAACACATATAACACATCATAGTGGTTCAATTAAAACATAATGGTTCATCATACGTAAATAGTAGAGTGGTAAACAAGTCTATGATAGTCTCCTCCCCCTTGGGATCAAGTACCCAAAAGGAGAAGGCACCGAGATAGCAACCACACAATCAAAGATCATCAATGTCATTGTCATCGCCATGGGCGCCACTACCTCCTGCCTCATCAAAGAAATAAGCCAATGCAGGGCCAGAAGGGAAACCAAAGTCGGAAGGAGGAGCCTGATACGTCCATTTTGCATCAGGTTTACCTACTGTTATTTATGTTGTTTTATTGCATAATAATGCTTTTTGGAGTAATTCTAATGCATTTTCTCTCATAATATGCAAGGTACACACAAAGGGGGACAATTCCGGCAGCTGGAAATCTGGACCTGAAAAAGCTACGTCAGGCTACCTATTCTGCACAACTCCAAATGAGCTGAAATTTCACGAGGATTTTTTATGGAATAAATGAGAATTATTGGAGCCAATAAGTACCAAAGGGGGCCACCAGGTGGGCACAACCCACCTGGGCGCGCCAGGGAGCCCAGGCGCGCCCTGGTGGGTTATGCTCACCTCAGCCCACCTTCGGTGCCCCTCTTCTAGTACAAAAGTCATTTTGACCTAGAAAAAAAATAAGGGGAGGACTTTCGGGACGAAGCGCCGCCGTCTCAAGGCGGAACTTGGGCAGGAGCACTTTTGCCCTCCGGTGGAGCGATTCCGCCAGGGGAACTTTCCTCTCTTAGGGGGAAATCATCGTCATCATCATCACCAACAACTCTCCCATCTTGGGGAGGGCAATATCCATCAACATCTTCAACGGCACCATCTCCTTTCAAACCCTAGTTCATCTCTTGTGTTCAATCTCTGTACCAAAACTATAGATTGGTGATTGTGGGTGACTAGTAGTGTTTATTACATCTTGTAGTTGATTACTATATGGTTTATTTGGTGGAAGATTACATGTTCATATCCATTATGCTATTTAATACCCTATGATCTTGAACATGATTATCATTTGTGAGTAGTTACTTTTGTTCTTGAGGTCACGGGAGAAATCATGTTGCAAGTAATCATGTGAACTTGATATTTGTTCCATATTTTGATGATATGTATGTTGTGATTCCCTTAGTAGTGTCATGTGAACGTCGACTACATGAAACTTCACCATATTTGAGCTTAAGGGAATGCATTGTGGAGTAGTTATTAGATGATGGGTTGCGAGAGTGAGAGAAGCTTAAACCCTAGTTTATGTGTTATTCCATAAGGGGCCGATTGGATCCAAAAGTTTAATGATATGGTTAGAATTTATTCTTAATATTTTTCTCGTAGTTGTGGATGCTTGCGAGGGGGTTAATCATAAGTAGGAAGTTTGTTCACGTAAGGATAACACCTAAGCACCGGTCCACCCACATACCAAATTATCAAAGTAGCGAACACGAATTGTGTTGGGGAACATAGTAATTTCAAAAAAATTCCTACGCACACGCAAGATCATGGTGATGCATAGCAACGAGAGGGGAGAGTAATGTCCACGTACCCTCGTAGACTGTAAGCGGAAGCATTAGCACAACGCGGTTGATGTAGTCGTACGTCTTCACGATCTGACCGATCCAAGTACCGAACATACGGCACCTTCGAGTTCAGCACACGTTCAGCTCGATGACGATCCCCGGGCTCCAATCCAGCAAAGCTTCGGGGATGAGTTCCGTCAGCACGACGGCGTGGTGACGATGATGATGTTCTACCGGTGCAGGGCTTCGCCTAAACTCCGCGACGATATGACCGAGGTGGAATATGATGGAGGGGGGCATCGCACACGGCTAAGGAACAATCCGTAGATCAACTTGTGTGTCATGGGGTGCCCCCTGCCCCCATATATAAAGGAGCAAGGGAGGAGGAGGCCGGCCCTAGGAGGAGGGCGCGCCAAGGGGAGTCCTACTCCCACCGGGAGTAGGACTCCTTTCCTAGTCCAACTAGGAGAAGGGGGGAAAGGAGGTAAGTGGAGAAGGAAGGGAGAGGGGGGCCGCGCCCCAAACCCTTTGTCCAATTCGGACTGGGCTTGGGAGGGGCGCGCGCCACCTTCTGGCTCCTTCCCACTAAGGCCCATTATGGCCCAATACTCTTCCCCGTATTCCCGTAACTCCTCGGTACTCCGAAAAATACCCGAATCACTCGGAACCTTTTCGAACTCCGAATATAGTCGTCCAATATATCGATCTTTACGTCTCGACCATTTCGAGACTCCTCGTCATGTCCCCGATCTCATCCGGGACTCCGAACTCCTTCGGTACATCAAAACTCATAAACTCATAATATAACGATCATCAAAACCTTAAGCGTGCGGACCCTACGGGTTCAAAAACTATGTAGACATGACTTAGAACCATTCTTGGTCAATAACCAATAGCGGAACCTGGATGCCCATATTGGCTCCTACATATTCTACGAAGATCTTTATCGGTCAAACCGCATAACAACATACTTTGTTCCCTTTGTCATCGGTATGTTACTTGCCCGAGATTCGATCGTCGGTATCCAATACCTAGTTCAATCTCGTTACCGGCAAGTCTCTTTACTCGTTACGTAATGCATCATTCCGTAACTAACTCATTAGCTACATTGCTTGCAAGGCTTATAGTGATGTGCATTACCGAGAGGGCCTACAGATACCTCTTCGACAATCGGAGTGACAAAACCTAATCTCGAAATACGCCAACCCAATATGTACCTTTGGAGACACCTGTAGTACTCCTTTATAATCACCCAGTTACGTTGTGACGTTTGGTAGCACCCAAAGTGTTCCTCCGGTAAACGGGAGTTGCATAATCTCATAGTTACAGGAACATGTATAAGTCATGAAGAAAGCAATAGCAACATACTAAACGATCAAGTGCTAGGCTAACGGAATGGGTCAAGTCAATCACATCATTCTCCTAATGACGTGATCCCGTTAATCAAATGACAACACATATCTATGGTTAGGAAACATAACCATCTTTGATTAACGAGCTAGTCAAGTAGAGGCATACTAGTGACTATATGTTTGTCTATGTATTCACACATGTATCATGTTTCCGGTTAATACAATTCTAGCATGAATAATAAACATTTATCATGAAATAAGGAAATAAATAATAACTTTATTATTGCCTCTAGGGCATATTTCCTTCAGTCTCCCACTTGCACTAGAGTCAATAATCTAGTTCACATCGCTATGTGATTTAACACTAATATTCACATCTGCATGTGATTAATACCCATAGTTCACATCATCATGTGATCAACACCCAAAGGGTTTACTAGAGTCAATAATATAGTTCACATTGCTATGTGATTAACACCCAAAAGAGTACTAAGGTATGATCATGTTTTGCTCGTGAGAGAAGCTTAGTCAACGGGTCTGTCATATTCAGAGCCGTATGTATTTTGCAAATATTCTATGTCCACAATGCTCTGCACGGAGCTACTCTAGCTAATTGCTCCCACTTTCAATATGTATCCAGATTGAGACTTAGAGTCATCTGGATTGGTGTAAAAGCTTGCATCGTTGTAACTTTAACGATGAACTCTTTTATCACCTCCATAATCGAGAAACATATCCTTATTCTACTAAGGATAATTTTGACCAATGTCCAGTGATCTACTCCTAGATCACTATTGTACTCCCTTGCCAAACCAGTGCAGAGTATACAATAGGTCTGGTTCATTGCATGACATACTTTATCGAACCTATGGCAGATGCATAGGGAATGACTTTCATTCTCTTTCTATTTTCTGTCGTGGTCGGGTCTTGAGTCTTACTCAATTTCACACCTTTGCAACACAGGCAAGAACTCTTTCTTTGACTGTTCCATTTTGAACTATTTCAAAATCTTGACAAGGTATGTACTTATTGAAAAAACTTATCAAGCGTCTTGATCTATCTCAATAGATCTTGATGCTTAATATGTAAGCAGCTTCACCGAGGTATTTCATTGGAAAACCTTTTATTCAAGTATCCTTTTATGCTATCCAGAAATTCTATATCATTTCCAATCAACAATATGTCTTGCACATATAATATCAGAAATGCTACAGAGCTCCCACTCACTTTCTTGTAAATACAGGCCTTTCCAAAAGTCTGTATAAAACCATATGCTTTGATCAACTCATCAAAGCGTATATTCCAACTCCGAGATGCTTGCACCAGTCCATAGATGGATCGCTGGAGCTTGCACATTTTGTTAGCACCGTTAGGATTGACAAAACCTTTTGGTTGCATCATATACAACTCTTCTTTAATAAATCCATTAAGGAATGCAGTTTTGACATCCATTTGCCAGATTTCATAAAATGTGGCAATTGCTAACATGATTCAGACAGACTTAAGCTTCGATACGAGTGAGAAAATCTCATCGTATTCAACACCTTGAACTTGTTGAAAACATTTCGCAACAAGTCGAGCTTAGTAGATAGTAACACTACTATCAGTGTCCGTCTTCCTCTTGAAGACTCATTTATTTAACATGGTTTGATGATCATTGAGCAAGTCAATCAAAGTCCATACTTTGTTCTCATACATGGATCATATCTCAGATTTTATGGCCTCAAGCCATTTCGTGGAATCTGGGCTCATCATCGCTTCCTCATAGTTCGTAGGTTCATCATGGTCTAGTAACATGACTTCCAGAACATGATACCGTACCACTCTGGTGCGGATCTTACTCTGGAAGACCTACGAGGTTTGGCAGCAACTTGATCTGAAGTTTCATGATCATCATCATTAACTTCCTCACTAATTGGTGTAGTAATCACTAGAACTGATTTCTGTGATGAACTACTTTCCAATAAGGTAGAAGGTACAATTACCTCATCAAGTTCTACTTTCCTCCCACTCACTTTTTTCGAGAGAAACTCCTTCTCTAGAAAGGATCCATCTTAGCAACGAATCTTGCTTTCGGATCTGTGATAGAAGGTGTACCCAATAGTTACCTTTGGGTATTCTATGAAGACGCACTTCTCCGATTTGGGTTCGAGCTTATCAGGTGAAAACTTTTTCACATAAGCATCGCAGCCCCAAACTTTAAGAAACGACAACTTTGGTTTCTCGCCAAACCACAGTTCATAAGGCGTCGTCTCAACGGATTTTGATGGTGCCCTTTTTAAAGTGAATGCAGCTGTCTTTAATGCATAACCCCAAAACGATAGTGGTAAATTGGTAAGAGATATCATAGATTGCACTATATCCAATAAAGTACTGTTATGACGTTCGGACACACCATTAAGCTGTGGTGTTCCAGGTGGCATGAGTTTGTGAAACTATTCCACATTGTTTTAATTGAAGACCAAACTCGTAACTCAAATATTTGTCTCCGCGATCAAATTGAAGAAACTTTATTTTCTTGTTACGATCATTCTCCACTTCACTCTGAAATTCTTTGATCTTTTCAAATATTTCAGACTTGTGCTTCATTAAGTAGATATACTCATATCTGCTCAATTCATCTTGTGAAGGTCAGAAAATAACGATACCCGCCAGAGCATCAACACTCATTGGACCGTATACATCGGTATGTATTATTTCCATCAAGTCAGTAGCTCATTCCATTGTTCCGGAGAACGGAGTTTTAGTCATCTTGCCCAAAAGGCACGGTTCGGAAGCATCAAATGATTCATAACCAAGAGATTCCAAAAATCCATCTTTATGGAGTTTCTTCATGCGCTTTACACCGATATGACCCAAACGGCAGTGCCACAAATAAGTTGCACTATTATTATCAACTTTGCATCTTTTGGCATCAATATTATGAATATGCGTATTACTACGATCGAGATCCAACAAACTATTTTCATTGGGTGTATGACCATCGAAGGTTTTATTCATGTAAACAGAACAACAATTATTCTTTGACTTTAAATGAATAACCGTATCGCAATAAACATGATCAAACCATATTTATGCTCAACGCAAAAACCAAATAACATTTATTTAGATTTAACACTAATCCCGAAAGTATAGGGAGTGTGCGATGATGATCATATCAATCTTGGAACTACTTCCAACACTCATCGTCACTTCCCCTTAAACTAGTCTTTGTTTATTCTGTAACTCCTGTTTCGAGTTACTAATCTTAGCAACCGAACAAGTATCAAATACTCAGGGGCTACTATAAACACTAGTAAAGCACACATCAATAACCTGTATATCAAATATACCCTTGTTCACTTTGCCATCCTTCTTATCCACCAAATATTCAGGGTATTTCCGCTTCTAGTGACCATTTCCTTTGCAGTATAATCACTCAGTTTCAGGCTTTGGTCCAGCTTTGGGCTTCTTCATGGGAGTGACAACTTGCTTGCCATTCTACTTGAAGTTCCCTTTCTTTTCTTTTGCCCTTTTCTTGAAACTAGTGATCTTGTCAATCATCAACACTTGATGCTCTTTCTTGATTTCTACCTTCGTCGATTTCAACATCACGAAGAGCTCGGGAATCGTTTTCGTCATCCCTTGCATACTATAGTTCATCACAAAGTTCTAGTAACTTGGTGATGGTGACTAGAGAACTCTGTCAATCACTATCTTATCTGCAAGATTAACTCCCACTTGATTCAAGCGATTGTAGTACCCAGACAATCTGAGCACCTGCTCACTAGTTGAGCGATTCTCCTCCATCTTTTAGCTATAGAACTTGTTGGAGACTTCATATCTCTTCAACTCGGGTATTTGCTTGAAATATTAACTTCAATTCCTGGAACATCTCATATGGTCCATGACGTTCAAAACGTCTTTGAAGTCCCGATTCTAAGCCGTTAAGCATGGTGCACTAAACTATCAAGTAGTCTTCATATTGAGCTAGCCAAACGTTCATAACGTCTGCATCTGCTCCTGCAATAGGTCTGTCACCTAGCGGTGCATTAAGGACATAATTCTTCTGTGCAGCAATGAGGATAAACCTCAGATCACGGATCCAATCCGCATCATTGCTACTAACATTTTTCAACACAATTTTCTCTAGGAACATATCAAAATAAACATATGAAAGCAACAACGCGAGCTATTGTTCTACAATATAATTTGCAAAATACTACCAGGACTAAGTTCATGATAAATTTAAGTTCAATTAATCATATTACTTAAGAACTCCCATTTAGACAGACATCTCTCGAGTCATCTAAGTGATCACGTGATCCAAATCAACTAAACCATAACCGATCATCACGTGAGATGGAGTAGTTTTCAATGGTGAACATCACTATGTTGATCATATCTACTATATGATTCACGCTCGACCTTTTGGTCTCCTTGTTCCGAGGCCATATCTGCATATGCTAGGCTCGTCAAGTTTAACCTGAGTATTCCGCGTGTGCAAAACTGGCTTGCACCCGTTGTAGATGGACGTAGAGCTTATCACACCCGATCATCACGTGGTGTCTGGGCACGACAAACTTTAGCAACGGTGCATACTCAGGGAGAACACTTCTTGATAATTAGTGAGAGATCATCTTAAAATGCTACCGTCAATCAAAGCAAGAATAAGATGTATAATAGATAAACATCATATGCAATCAAAATATGTGACATGGTATGGCCATGATCATCTTGCGCTTTTGATCTCTATCTCCAAAGTATTGTCATGATCTCTATCATCACCGGCACGACACCATGATCTTCATCATCTTGATCTACATCAATGTGTCATCACATGGTTGTCTCACCAACTATTGCTCTTGCAACTATTGCTATCGTATAGCGATAAAGTAAAGCAATTATTTGGCACTTGCATCTTATGCAACAAAGAGACATCCATAGGGCTTCTGCCAGTTGCCGATAACTTCAACAAAACATGATCATCTCATACAACAACTTATATCTTATCACGTCTTGACCATATCACATCACAACATGCCCTGCAAAAACAAGTTAGACGTCCTCTACTTTGTTGTTGCAAATTTTACGTGGCTGCTACGGGCTGAGCAAGAACCGTTCTTACCTACGCATCAAAACCACAACGATAGTTCGTCAAGTTAATGTTGTTTTAACCTTCTCAAGGACCGGGCGTAGCCACACTCGGTTCAACTAAAGTTGGAGAAACTGACACCCGCCAGCCACCTGTGTGCAAAGCACGTCGGTAGAACCAGTCTCGCGTAAGCGTACGCGTAATGTCGGTCCGGGCCGCTTCATCCAACAATACCGCCGAACCAAAGTATGACCTGCTGGTAAGCAGTATGACTTATATCGCCCACAACTCACTTGTGTTCTACTCGTGCAAATAACATCAATGCATAAAACCAGGCTCGGATGCCACTGTTGGGGAACATAGTAATTTCAAAAAAATTCCTACACACACGCAAGATCATGGTGATGCATAGCAACGAGAGGGGAGAGTAATGTCCACGTACCCTCGTAGACCGTAAGCGGAAGTGTTAGCACAACGCGGTTGATGTAGTCGTACGTCTTTACGATCCGACCGATCCAAGTACCGAACGTACGGCACCTCCGAGTTCAGCACACGTTCAGCTCGATGACGATCCCCGGGCTCCGATCCATCAAAGCTTCGGGGATGAGTTCCGTCAGCACGACGGCGTGGTGACGATGATGATGTTCTACCGGCGCAGGGCTTCGCCTAAACTCCGCGACGATATGACCGAGGTGGAATATGGTGAAGGGGGGCATCGCACACGGCTAAGGAACGATCCGTAGATCAACTTGTGTGTCATGGGGTGCCCCCTGCCCCCGTATATAAAGGAGCAAGGGAGGAGGAGGCCGGCCCTAGGAGGAGGATGCGCCAAGGGGAGTCCTACTCCCACCGGGAGTAGGACTCCTTCTTTCCTAGTCCAACTAGGAGAAGGGGGGAAAGGAGGGAAGTGGAGAAGGAAGGGAGAGGGGGGCCGCGCCCCAAACCCTTTGTCCAATTCGGACTGGGCTTGGGAGGGGCGCGCGCCACCTCCTGGCTCCTTCCCACTAAGGCCCATTATGGCCCAATAATCTTCCCCGTATTCCCGTAACTCCCCGGTACTCCGAAAAATACCCGAATCACTCGGAACCTTTCCGAACTCCGAATATAGTCGTCCAATATATCGATCTTTACGTCTCGACCATTTCGAGACTCCTCGTCATGTCCCCGATCTCATCCGGGACTCCGAACTCCTTCGGTACATCAAAACTCATAAACTCACAATATAACGATCATCAAAACCTTAAGCGTGCGGACCCTACGGGTTCGAGAACTATGTAGACATGACCTAGAACCATTCTTGGTCAATAACCAATAGCGGAACCTGGATGCCCATATTGGCTCCTATATATTCTACGAAGATCTTTATCGGTCAAACCGCATAACAACATACTTTGTTCCCTTTGTCATCGGTATGTTACTTGCCCGAGATTCGATCGTCGGTATCCAATACCTAGTTCAATCTCGTTACCGGCAAGTCTCTTTACTCGTTACGTAATGCATCATTCCGTAACTAACTCATTAGCTACATTGCTTGCAAGGCTTATAGTGATGTGCATTACCGAGAGGGCCCAGAGATACCTCTCCGACAATCGGAGTGACAAAACCTAATCTCGAAATACGCCAACCCAACATGTACCTTTGGAGACACCTGTAGTACTCCTTTATAATCACCCAGTTACGTTGTGACGTTTGGTAGCACCCAAAGTGTTCCTCCGGTAAACGGGAGTTGCATAATCTCATAGTTACAGGAACATGTATAAGTCATGAAGAAAGCAATAGCAACATACTAAATGATCAAGTGCTAGGATAACGGAATGGGTCAAGTCAATCACATCATTCTCCTAATGACGTGATCCCGTTAATCAAATGACAACACATGTCTATGGTTAGGAAACATAACCATCTTTGATTAACGAGCTAGTCAAGCAGAGGCATACTAGTGACTGTATGTTTGTCTATGTATTCACACATGTATCATGTTTTCGGTTAATACAATTCTAGCATGAATAATAAACATTTATCATGAAATAAGGAAATAAATAATAACTTTATTATTGCCTCTAGGGCATATTTCCTTCAAATTGAGCCAACATGACGAAAGTGACTAGATGAAATTCCCGTGTACCCTCAAGAACACTTTGCTTATCATAAGAGACCGTTTTGGCCTGTTCTTTGCCTCAAAAGGATTTGGCTACCTTGCTGCACTTTTGTTACTACTACCGTTACTTCCTCGTTATAAATTATCTTGCTATCAAACTACTCTGTTACTTACAATGCAAACATTACCTTACTGAAAACCACTTGTCATTTCCTTCTGCTCCTCATTGGGTTCGACACTCTTACTTATCGAAAAGGCTGCAATTGATCCCATATACTTGTGGGTCATCAGAGCCTCAAGAAGACGCTCATCCTCTCTCACATTTGTGGCTCCGAAGGCTCTCAGACGAAGTAATAGTGGTAGATTTAGTAAGATTAATGGTTTACTTGTCATAGACATAATGCCTATATATTGATCATGCCATGAAGAATTATCATAACTATGCATTATTCTATCAATTGCCCAACAATAATTTGTTTACCCTTCGTACTATGCTCATGAGAGAGATGCCTCTAGTGAACACTATGGCACCCGGGTCCATTCACTTTATATTTAATAAAACCCTAAATATACTTGCTGCAATATATTTATTTAAATTTCCTTTTTATTTAATCTATCTATCACTATCAGATTTAATCGTTGCAATTAACGTGTACAAGGGGATTGACAGCCCTCTTATCCGCATTGGGTGCAAGTATTTGCTTTTGTATGTGTGTGTGTGTGTGTGTGTGTGTGTGTGTGTGCGCGCGCGCGTGCTGCTTAAAGTGTTCATGTGGTGTCTCCTACTTGTTCGATAAACGTTGGTTCATAACTGAGGAAAATACTATCTGCTACTATACTACATCACCCTTTCTCTTCGGGGAAATCCCAACCCCTGTCACAAGTCATAGTCCTTAGCCACATTAAGGAATGGGACACTTGCCACACCTTGCTACTTTTGTTATTTGTTACTTGCTAACAATTATATTGCTATCAAATTATCTATCAAACTATCTTCGAGCACTTGTAGAGAATATCTTGCTGAAAATTGTCTATCAATTCCTTCTGCTCCTCGTTGGATTCGACACTCTTTACTTATCAAAAGTACCACGATTGATCCCCTATACGTGTGGGTCACCAGTGCCCCATGGCGTAGTTGTGCTCGTTGTAGTATAGTTGCACGCTCGAGCTTCTCATCGCAGAGTCTCTTGAACAAAGGAGATCGTCAGAGCACATTGATGTCTGCATGAACCCGGTGTGCCATAGAAAGCATGTCAAATACACAAGTCATGCGATATCACTGCTTCAAGTATGATGGTGACTTCTTTAATGTGACCCTGGTATTGCGCACACAAATTTTGTGGGCAGTTCTTCCATTGTGAGTGCATGCAATCAACTGAACCTAACGTATTGGTAAATCCTCTTGCTGCTCAAATTGCCAAAAAACGGTGTCCTCCACATTTGGCTCTCTCATACTCTGGTCCAAACACCTTCACCAGAATGCGTGCAAATTGCTCAGTGGTGTTCAAGACCGTGGTCTCTCCCATACGGATTTTTGCATCAATTGCATCTGCTACTTTACCATAAGCAAGCATCCTAAGAGCAGCCGTGTATTTCTGTAAAGGAGAGAGGGATAATTTTCTGCAACAATCCTTTCTTAGTTTGAAGTTGTCATCAACCTTCTCCACGCCTTTCCACTACCCGCACGAACAAGTTTCTGCTCATCCGGTAGCAACGATGAAAGAAAGTTTCATGAAATGTTGGGACCGCTGTGAAGTAGGCTGTGTAAAGAAGCCGTGCGCCAACCCATGATGGAGCCCTTGAAGTAATGCTTGGCTCGGACATTTCATCGAACAGTAGAGCATGAGGTGCAAATATAGGAGAGTTTTCCGTACCGGAGCGGCGCCGGTGGCGGCCTGGGCGGAGGCCTATAAGTTGGGGCGTCCGATGGCGAAGCCTTGGGTTGGGAATGGCGGCGAGCACCGATAGCGACAAAAGTCCGATGATGGCTGTGCGGAGGAGGACGAACTGAGATGAGAAGAGAACTGCTCGAGCAAGGTGGGAGGGGCGGATATGGGTGAATTGGTGTGGGCCCTAGTTGTCGGTCCAATGTGGCAGTCGCATCTAGGCACCTCTATGTTTGCCCTAGTTATGGGCAGGATATAGGGAATACCGGTCAATCCGAACATTTGAGTTGGTCGTGCGAAGACCGATTGGTAGCGTTTTTGCGTCCGGTCCGTCATTGACCGGGTAGCCCGTCCGGATCGTTTGACGCTCTAAGAGCATCTCCAACAACCGCGCTTCGCGCCGCGCGCAAAAATCTAGTTTGCTGCGCGCGCTTCGGCTGGTTTTGCGCGGCCGCCGGCGCTGGCTCCAACAGCCGCACTAAAATGCGGCATGAGCGCGCCACTCCAGCAGCGCGCAAAAAATGCAGCGCGCGCGACTCGCACAAACAACATATACATTTCAAATATTCAGCAAAAATGATCAAACTAACAAAATAAATCAACAATAAATAGTTCAATTTCGTTATTATTACAACCCAAACAAATAGTTTATCGTTTAGTACAACAAATACTGCAATAAACACAACAAATAGTTCATGAACAATACAATGTCGAACGCAGAAATCATGCTCTTTGTCGTCCATGCCATGCCCACCACTTCTCAGTCAGATCCTTCTGAAGATCATTGTGCGTTGCGGGACGCCGAATGGCATGATAGGATGCAACAAAACAGGCCATCCTTTCAGCCCTCCGTCGCACTTGCACGGGATGTCCCAAGAGCTCATACTGTGAGTAGTCTAAATCTTGGCCACGCTCATTCTCGATGATCATGTTGTGCATGATCACACAAGTATGCATGATGTACCAAAGCATTTTTTGATCCTAAAATCTAGCCGGTCCGCTCACAATAGCAAATTGGGCTTGCAAAATCTCAAAAGCTCTCTCCACATCTTTTCTAGCCGCCGGCTGAGCATTGTGGAAATCAAGATTTTTCTTACCTTCCGGCTTTTTCAACGGCTTCACGAAGGTTTGCCACTTTGGATAGATGCCATCTGCTAGATAATAGTCATAGTTGTACGTACGGCCATTTGCCACAAACTGCACCGGTGGCAACTCACCATTTGCAATCTTATTCATCAGTGGTGACCGGTTGACAACATTGATGTCATTCAAAGATCCAGGCATTCCAAAGAATGCATGCCAAATCCAAGTCTCCTGATCGGCCGCCGCTTCAAGGATTATAGTGGAACCCTTTTTTTGGTCGTGGAATTGCCCATGCCATGCCTTTGGAAAATTCTTCCAACTCCAATGTGTGCAATCTATTGAGCCAAGCATGCCAGGAAAGCCGCGAGCTTTGTTCATCGCCAATAGCCTTGCGACGTCTTCAGCATTGGGAGATCTCAAATACTCCTCACCAAACACTTGCGCAATTCCCACTGCAAAGCGCTTGACACACATGATGGCTTGGCTCTCACCCATAGCCAAGTGAGCATCAACTAGATCAACCGGGATACCGTATGCCAACATACGCAAAGCGGATGTCACCTTCTGAAATGTGCTATGCCCGAGCTCTCCGGCGGCATTCCTCCTTTGCTGAAAAAAAACAGTCATGGCTCGCTAGTTTCTCTACAATGCGCCTGAACAAGTCGGTGCTCATCCTAAACCGGCGATGAAAATACGACTCTGGGTACGTGGGATTCTCCACGAAATAGTGTCTCATCAATCTGTTATGGGCATCAATCCTATCTCTCCAAATTTTCTGCCGACCCATAACCGAACCACCGTGCTTCGTTTTTTTTATTGATATGCATAGCTAGGATCATTGCAAGATCCTCCTCCTCTTCCATATCAAATTCTTCTTCGGAAGAATCATACGACGAACTCATCTACAATGTTCAATACTATGCTATAAAAACTACAATCAACATGCACCAAATTCATGAAGTTTGAGCAATACATACCTTGTAGGCATTTTGTCGAACACCTTGCGGGCGCCGAGCGGCAGCGAGCTCTCGGGCGCTGTTCGTCGGAGGACGGACGCGCGTGAAGGCCGGCGGCACTAGAGGGGGGGCGGAGAAGCCGCGGCGGCACGGGAATAGGCCGGGGAAGCGCCGGAACGATCGCCGGGGGGCGCGGGCGACGGCGACGGCGCGGGTGGATGGGGATGGAAGTTGGAGAGCGAGCGCGCGAGAGTCCAGCGCGCGGGAGCGGGCGCAGCAAATAAGCGGCGCGCGATTGCGTTTCGGCCAGCGTGCTGAACTACATATGCCGCGCGCCCTATTTTTGCGCGCCCGCTGAAGCAACTATACCGATTGCGCGCGAAAAAACGTTTAATTTTACGGCGCGGCCCTAGTTTAGCGCGGCCGTTGGAGATGCTCTAACACAAACATAGCCGGTGCATCAATGCGCCTCCCTGATCTGCATATCTCCAGCCCGAAATCTAATCAACTATTCCGGCGGACCGAAATCTCCAAATCAATTGAAGAACCTCCCACGTTTCCGTAAAAGAAGCCAGCGTCATCACAGCAAGTAATCATCCATCCCCAGGCAGCACCTTGCCATAAAATAAATAAATAGGCTTTTTGGTGGGGAATAAATAAATGTGAACTTTTTTTAGTTGAAAATAAATGTGAACTTGATTAGCGACGGGACAATGGAGGCAGCGCACCAGCAGCACCGGCACGGGAGAAACCTCAAAAAGGTGCCGCCCCACCCACCCCACCGCACCCGAAAACCCCACTCAATCCCAGTCCAAGCCGCTACGCTAGAACAAGCGAAGAGAGTGAGATTGAGAACCAGAAGCAGAGCAACACGCGGAGGGGATGGGCGACCTGGCACACTCCCGTGGCTGCTGCCCACGCGACCCGCCCATGTAAATCTCCCAAATCTCACTCGCCAGAACCCCACTCCCGATACCAGTCGGTCAGCATACCCCAGTCCCCGCCAAGGACGAGGCATTGCGAGGTCGGGCCCGGCGGCGGCGGCGGCGCGGAGCAGCCACGGCGCCAGGAATGAAGGGGGGCAGCGGCGGCGGCAAGGAGTCCGCCACCGGCTCCTTCCTCCGCTTCCTCCTCCTGCTCCTCCTCCCCCTCACCGCCCTCTATTTCTTCTACACGCTCCACCTCCTCCTCGCCTCCGCCGCCTCCTCGTCCGCCGCCTCCTGCCCGCCGGACCCCACCGCGGTCTCCTCCCGCGTCTCCACCAACCGCACCGCCGCGGCGGTGGTCGACAATAAGGCCGCCCCCGCGGCGGCGGCGGCGTCCACGGCCACGACGCTGCAGCACGTGGTGTTCGGCATCGCGGCCTCGTCGCGGTTCTGGGACAAGCGCAAGGAGTACATCAAGGTGTGGTGGCGCCCGCGCGGCGCCATGCGCGGCTACGTCTGGCTGGACCGCGAGGTGCGGGAGTCCAACATGTCCACGGCGCGGACGGGGCTCCCGGCCATCAAGATCTCCTCCGACACCTCCGCCTTCCCCTACATGCACCGCCGCGGCCACCGCTCCGCCATCCGCATCTCCCGCATCGTCTCCGAGACCTTCCGCCTCGGCCTCCCCGGCGTGCGCTGGTTCGTCATGGGCGACGACGACACCGTCTTCTTCCCCGACAACCTGCTCACCGTCCTCAACAAGTTCGACCACCGCCAGCCCTACTACATCGGCTCCCTCTCCGAGAGCCACCTGCAGAACATCTACTTCTCCTACGGGATGGCGTACGGCGGCGGCGGGTTCGCCATCAGCAGGCCGCTGGCGGAGGCGCTCGCGCGGATTCAGGACGGCTGCATCAGCCGCTACCCGGCGCTCTACGGCAGCGACGACCGGATCCAGGCGTGCATGGCGGAGCTGGGGGTGCCGCTGACCAAGCACCCGGGGTTCCACCAGTACGACGTCTACGGGGACCTCCTGGGCCTCCTCGCGGCGCACCCGGTGGCGCCGATCGTGACGCTGCACCACCTGGACGTCGTGCAGCCGCTGTTCCCCAACGCGCCCGCGCGCCCCGCGGCGGTGCGGAGGCTGTTCAGCGGGCCCGTGAAGCTGGACCCGGCGGGGATAATGCAGCAGTCCATCTGCTACGACGGGGCGAACCGGTGGACGGTGTCGGTGGCGTGGGGGTTCGCCGTGCTGGTGTCGAGGGGGGTGACCTCGCCGCGGGAGATGGAGATGCCGGCGCGGACGTTCCTCAACTGGTACCGGCGCGCCGACTACACGGCGTACGCGTTCAACACGCGGCCCCTGGCGCGCACGCCGTGCCACAAGCCGGCCGTGTACTACCTGTCGTCGGCGCGCAGCGCGGAGGCCGCCCGCGGCGGGGAGACAACGGTGACGCGGTACGAGCGGTGGCGCCCCGCGAACGAGACGCGGCCCGCGTGCCGTTGGAACATCACCGACCCGGACGCGCATCTCGACCACATCGTCGTGCTCAAGAGGCCCGACCCCGGGATATGGGACCGGGTAATCCCCTTCGCTCCTTCCCTTAACTCAATTCCTTTTTCAGCATATACTACTAATATACAAATGGCCCAATTGCTGATTAAAAAGGAGTATACATACGCTTAACTGTCCAAAATACAATTGCAACACAAGATAGTTAAAAATTCCAGCAATGGTAGGAGAAGCGTATCAACTGGTAATTGCGTACTAGGTTTGGTTGACTGCCTGAGCGAATGTTGGTATACCTTTAAATAAAGGATTAATGATGTGTGTGGAAACATTACTTATATTGCCTTTGGCAAGTTTGTTTACTGATGTATGGCTCACATGGATGTTGTGCAGTCACCGAGGAGGAACTGCTGTAGGGTGCTGTCGTCGCCGAAGGTGGGGAAGGAGGGGAAGAAGACGATGACCATCGACGTGGGCGTGTGCAGGGACGGCGAGTTCAGCCAAGTACTCTAGGTCTAGCCTAGCCTGTTAGGAGAACACTGTAGGACGATTCAATATTTTTGTTCTCTCTTCTTGTATTCTTGCTGGAAGGTATAACAAACGAGAGCCTCCTCGTTCGGTCATCTCCTGCCTGTGTACCTACCGTGCTGCTGCTTTGCGCCTCACGAACGAGCCATCACCAGGCACGAGAAGGACTCGAAGCTGTGGCCGGACTTCCTCAGCATCGTGCCACTGCTGCCCCCACAACAGTTGAAGGGGACGTGGCATGGCATGCATGAATGCAGGCGGGTTCGCTGTGCTAAAAGGCGTGTAGGGCTACTGGGATTTGGACTTGGGGAAAGCTTGGCTTCAGCCTTTGGTGGCAAGATCCAGGCGTTCGGCCAACACCCACGCGGGGTGGGATGGCAACAGCCAACAGGAGGAGCACGGTTCTGGTGCGGGGGCGTGTGTTTGTGTGTGAAACTGGGTCAGCCCGCGTCGGTTTTTACTTCGTTTCTGGCAGCCGGCGTGGCTCGCCTCGGCCGTGACGGGCAAGACGGCAAAGCACGTCCGGCGACAGGGCTTGGCATTCTTTCTGGCAACAGGGACGACCAAATCTACCAGCCCATCCGCCCGAGACATATTTAAGGTGATGTGGAGAGCGTTCATTCATTCCTCCGAACCATCAACAACAGAGCTATAAATGCTCGCTGAGGCCGGTTCAACAGGTGGCACACCGTCGCAACCAAAAACCATTTACACTTGTCGGCACGCACATGGCCATGAAAAGGGGGTCACACGCCAACGCTCTCCCGTGATTCATGTCGCTCCCGATTCCATCCTAGTCCTAGAAACGAGAGCGAAAGGCGTTGCCTAACTCGAGTATTTTATGCCATTCCTGTGTTAATGATTCCCTAGACAAGTCTACAGTGTCAATCGTATACTAGTAGCAGCGATATATTCTTTTATCGAGCGACGACTTGTTTAGGGTCTGTTTGGTTCCAACTCACCCTACCAAACATTGGTCGCGCCAAATCCATTGTACGTTGTTTGGTTTGTTGCCAAATATATTTGGCTGCCAACGAGTCCTTTGTTAAATCTTTGGCCAAGCCTGGCGGTGGAATCTTTCGCCAAATAATTGGCGAGCCAATATTGGCTACGGGCAAGAACCAAACATACCCTTAATCTCTGACGTACTCAACGGAGTACTACAAGCAAATTAACAAGCATATGCATAGGACTATAGTAGCCAGATCTAGAGATAAAAGCCGAACGACGCGTGTCAACATGGTCCCCGACACACCGATTCAGGACAAAGGTGTCTATCACGCCTAGTCATGCATCAAAACAAAACTTGCACGCATGTCGACGTTCCAGCATTTAGAGTTCCAAGGCCAAACGGGATACTCCTGGGCCCTGATGCAGACCTCCAGTGGATCATGCCACCCCATGTGTTTCAAGTTACCACAACTGAACACTGACGAATCGTGGTAAACTACTCGCTAAGCAGTAGTATCAGCGTACGTAGCAAAATGTCGTAACGCAAGACTATATTCTCCGGCAACGGATGATGTATGTTTGCCGAATTGAGGACAGGCAACAAAAGTCCCACCTTGGTTCCAAAAGAGGTCCCTGCCTTCGCACGCGCACCAAGCAAAATCTCCTCTAACCCTCCGCGTATGTACTCCTCCAGGCTAACGACGTTCACCTGCCAACGATACAATTCCCTCTGTCATTTTTTCCCCCTACAAAACTAGCCTGTTCAAAACTGTAATAAGCAGCCAAACTTCTATTACTAAATGTTTGCTTAGAATAGTACCGACTGAAAAATGAGCAGCTCACATTACAGGTAAGCTGCGCAGCCAAATATTGACTTACCCTACTTGAGTTTGAGAAAACATCAGAATCAGCAGCACTGCGTGGTGCTTCCAAATTCAACGCCATGTGACTTGATAATCCTGGCAGCTCCTAGAAGAATGTCCTGTTCTGCATATATCAACTCGTCCTTTCTCTGAAAGTGTGCAAGAGATTCATGCCAAACAAAAAGGACGATAAGTATTCTAAACTTGCAACAGAACAGCAAAAACATTGTTCTATATGGCTACGCCCTTGTGGTGATTGTGGATGATTACAAACTATGAATAACTCTGGGAGACGTTTTGCATTACTGTAGAACATCAAACTGTTTAATCTGGACAGACTCTGACAGAAAATCGTTTTGTGTTATGTTCATTTCGATGAGACATTATTTTGGATCACATTTCTTAGTCTTGTTGCAGCACAACTCCAGAACAGCAACAGATAACAGCAGCTTACAAGTTGGATTCAACAGAAGAGATTGATATGATGCAATGCAATGTAGTAAGCGTTGATCACCAATTTATGCTAAAGGCGTCGACCCAAAGGGATACATAAAATTTCAAGCCATATGTTTTCTGCTACTCTTGACCACTGACCCATGTCAAAGACAAAAATGCATGTATGATAGACAAGTGTTGCCAGGTTATCACCATATGACCTTTTAAGTTTTATCTGGTCCTTACTGTGAGAATTAGCCACTGAAATCCAACATAATAACTTTGAATGAAATAAATTGAACGCACCATTTTTTGGAGGATGCACCCTATGACAAGCTCTCCATATGAACTTTCCAATCTTGACAGGTAGCAGTAAGGAGCATCTGTTTCCAAGATAACTTTTGGGTTGGACCTTAACATAGCCTTGATCTCCTCTGCTACAGCAGGAACCTTCTCAATATCCTCAAGTCTTATAGGAATCTTGGTCACACTTACTCGCCACTGAGCTCGTGATCTATTCACTATGATCTGCAATTTTTCAAGAATGCTATGAGAGAAGGTAGGTCAACCCTGATACTGATAATCCTATGATTGACTAAAGAAATTTAAACAACATTATTTTTTACATGCATTGTCATCTTTCTATGATTTGTCATCTTTCTGGGTGATTTTAACTAATAAAATGAACAAAAACATTTGAGCAAACTTCTCCTACTCCAAACTTCGTACAGAAGAAGTGCATCATTCAAAGTTAATTTCAATCCCCAAAATTCATGTGTCCATTACAACTGCAATGAGGCTAAATGTACAAAGTTCAACTCAAGCAAATCCTGAACTTCAAAAAAGGCTGCATCCAGTCTCAGTGCGAAAAGTCCCCACATGTTGTGGTCTGAGGAAAACCCTAACAAATTAAATTTCAGTAGAAAGTAGTAAGCTTTAGCAGTGTAACTGATAACTACTGTAGAAGTTAAGTTCTGAATTTGTCATGCTTGAGCTATAACTGAAAAGTATACTATAGCTAATCATAAAATAATTGCTCTTACATGTGATACATGTGCGAGGTTACCACATATTCTTGTTTGCATGTTTCCTAGGTGTTTCGGATGTTGTTTATGCCTTTATGGTGTATCTAAAGATTGTCGCATTGAGTAAACATATCAAGGGTGTTACTATTCCAAGCAGTTGAATATCATAAGATGGTTCCAGCGCCATATACTGATATACATACATTTAAATGTGGATACTGATTCAAGTTGCCTTAACCAATCCATGTGACAGAACATTGCAGCACAAATTGCTAACTATAGGAAATTCAGCCTATAATAGCGAGTGATATCGCACCATCCAGTGATAAAGAAAGAAACGTGCAAAAAAAAACATTGCACCAAGTAAAACAGGATATGATCAGCAAAATGAAAAAAAGGTAAGATGGTACACATTACATATGTGATATGTCACCATGTAGGCGTAATATGTGTTGTTTAAGAATATAGTATCCAGTAGAAGATGTGATGGTACCTGACTTGAGAACAAAGAGTTGGGTACTGTGAAAGGAAGCTTTTCTGGACTCATCATCAAAGTTGAAGTAAGTCCTATTTCGAGTACCGTGCCTTCTATTGACCCAGCCTACAAAGGAAAATGTTTTACTTAGGGAGTCTATACATGCTACACAATTATAAAGCAATACAAGATAATAATTGGCCTGTGAACATGCATTATTATCTGCAAACATGAACTTCAGGAGAAATAAGGTAACATCTGACTCACATCAGGATAAACAGATGAAACACTTACTCCTCACTCCTCAGGGACACATCTAACAGTAACATGAGATACTTGACACATTCATAACCATTATTTAGGGACAGTATATTTATTCATCAAAACAAACGCGGTGGTCATAACTATAAAAGTGGGTTTTCATGTCTCGGGTCAACTTTGTTTCCTCCTCTCGTAAAGCCTCTCAATTACCACGAATAGGTAGCTGGTATCACTTTACTGGAGACGTTGTTTGTAATCCAATGCTTTAACACTGTAAGAGATGAGCTCTATTTCTCCTCAGGGCATGGATCAAGCACATATCCTAAGCTTAAGATGAACATCTTCTATTCTCCTAGGGCATTTGATAATCATGAGCTCATATTACCAAATGTCATGGATTGACAATTTACTAGCACCAACTAGTGCCTACCACGTGGCAAACATTTGTCATTTATATCAACATCTATGTATACTAGTAAAACAATTACACATGCAGTCCCAGGTAAACAAAATTTCGTTGTACATATGGTACACTCATGGTTCGAACAATGTATGTCCAGTAATCACATATACAAATATATGATAAGGCACCTTTATGTATTCTCCAACTGAGAATGGCCTAGAAAATTGTAAGGAGAACCCATTCAACACGTTGCCCAAGACATCTCTAGCAGCAAAAGCCGTAGCAACACCTGCAGTGCACATCAGTGTAAAAAGGATTTTAGTTTTGTTCGGAGTATTAACTACTGAATCTAGAAATATGAGGAATCCTCACATGGAAGAAGAAATAGTGCATGCTGTAGTATTTACACACAGATTACTGAAGACTGTAATATTTCCTAACAAGATTTCTGCATTATAGCATGCATAGCATAAGTATACATGAGTTATCGAAGATCCATATTACGCAGCTATTGGAAAGGACCGAAAGGTCCAACACGGCTACATTCCTTATTATCATATTGTTCTAAGATATATAAACAACCACATCTCATTTGTGATAACTAATTTGTACAGCACGGTAGGCCAAGGAAACAAAATGCGGCTTTGATGAAAAAAATGTAAGTAAAAGATTCTTTCCGAGAGAAAAAAGGAAGATACTGAGCTATTCACATCTAAGAAGCACAGGACAGAACACACAGTTATTTAGCGCTTACTTTTACATGCTACCTTTGGTTATTAAATGATGTTTTTTAGTGCAGATAATGATTGCTAAATGCATTATCATATGGGCATATCACATATTATTCCTCAAAACATTACCTCCCACACCACCAACAGTTAATATTGATTGAACAGCTACACCACAAGCCTCAGCAAGACCCATTATACCAAGTGCAATCAGTCCCAATGAGGAGACTTGGTTAAAAGCTGATAACCTTGCTCTATCAGTAACTAAGGCAGTTTGGTTGGCCATAGCTTTAGTGATAAAGTTTGCTTTCCACCTATGAAGAAACCAGACAACTGACAATACAAATGCACCCCTCAAAGCTTGTGGAAAATAAGGTGATACACTTGGTGCGATCACTGCAGCCCTGATGAATGAAGAAAAAACATGAACATCTCAGAACATAATATGCCACTTTTTATCAGGCTACAACTTAGCATAAGCATGCACACAATTAATGAATATAAATGAATCATGAATGTGTACTGTTGTATCATTAACAAAAAAAAGTCAACAAGCATCCTTGATTTTGATAGGAAGTTTCTCTTTCAAATATTAAAGAAATATGGTCAGTCTAAGAATTTTTCAAAAGCAGCAGCTGCTTCTCTTTTTTTTCAGAAAAGAGAGACAAGACGGACGCCACCATAGTACAATTAAACTTGCATCAATTTTTTGATACAAAATGAAAGGCGACACTCCAGATTAAATGGCAACACATATAAGAAAATATTTAAATAACATCACAACATGGTAAACAGTGGCAAAGCTGTGCAAGGTAAGTTCAATAGAAACTCACATCTCTGAAAATGCCATAAATGTGATCAAGTATTTTGCAGGATCCTCCAATGCACTCCAAAGGCTGGTGCTATATGAAGCATTGGTGTTGACTGAGTTCCCCAAAAGTGCTGATATCGGGTTCTGTGAACCATACTTATGAAGCCTCTTGAAGACGATAGGCATGACAAACCAGGCCAAAAGGGTACCACATAATGTTCCTCCAAGTGGAACAACTACCTTTTCTAGATCTGGATTTGCCTCAAGAAAACTTTGAACATGGGGTGTGACTGCATCAGTCATCTCCTTCACTTTCTTGCCTGCATCAGTCGTAGCATCAATGGTGGAGTTGCGAGCATTTTCAAAAATGTCCATCCAAGTGGTTCCTCCAGTACCAACCTCAGCAGTTTCAGTGGGAGGAACAATTGGGACTTCAGGCTTAATTCCAGTGTCTGATGAGTATGCACGGCGGATGCTGGAAACACCTAACGGTCCTGGCAATGCATTAAAACTGGGCCTTGAAGTATTCAACCAATTAGTGCCCATATAAGCAGAAAGGGGCATCATAGCCCTTGACACACCATTGGCTGGAGGAAAACGATCCATTGCTTTCATCTGCCCAATAATTGAATTGCCTGGTTTTACCTTGCCCCTGGCACAGCTGTTGAACCCCCTCAAAGAAGCGCCAGGAGATTTGGACCCAATCGATAACTCCATAAGATTCTGAGACGACCGACGCAAGATTGCTGTACAACCAGACATTGTGCACTACTTAAGAAACTGTGCCCTGAAATATGAAAACAATTAATATGAAAATTGGAGAATAAACATAACTAAAACAGAAAACAAGACTACTACCAAACTCTATTAACGATGACTAAATGACCAAGTATAAACCATAATTCAACAGCAAAGCAACAACGTATGAAACTACTAGTTATCAACATATACCATATCAAACTTCATTAAGCTTGTAGGACTAGAAAATAACTGTGGATGCTAAATCCGAAAATTCTGAATCATGAGAACTTCAATTTCATGGTGCCAAAGAGCTCGGCAAACTATAGGTATTACCGAAAAAGGGTTTCCCCCCGCTTTGTATTCCAAAGCACCAACACCGATACAGAGCAGACGCTGGGGCGAGCAGCATAACAAGCCAAACTATAGGTATTCAAACATCAAAAGATAAAGGACAGACGCCGGGTGCCCCTCTAACTGTTATCCATGCTGTTGTCTCAAACCATAACAGCAAACTCCGGGATTTGCATCAAATGGGTGTGCCAAACCTTATAAGGAGCAAACATAAGAAAATTACAGTGCAAAGCGACCACTCAAGCGATGCTTGCCAGATTTCCCAATCACAGCAACAATAATTCGTCGGCACAACCAAAATCAGCTTAATCAGCGGGGAAATTCAGGTCTCAAGTTAGAATCAGACAAACAAACTATAAACCAACAATTCTTACTCGACCCAGATGCTATATTTGCATAAACCCTTAAGGCAACACCAAATCGAACCGGCGGAAGAGCAGCAGTTACAAATAACAGTTGACATCAAACAGCTGGAAACATAATTAAAGCAAGAGAAATGGTAATGATGACTAAAAGGAATGAGGATAAACCTTAACACAACTCTCACTTGAACTTGAACTGCAGAGAAACAATGTGTGTGAAATTACTAATTGTCAACACGCACATGACAAAAGTACACCCATCACTGTTTCTCTAACTGAAAACCACGCTCCCCATCACTATGTCTCAACCGTGACAGCAAACTCCATTTGCGCCATATGATTGAGCTAAATCTTAGCCACGGCAAAAACTACATTGCAGAGCGACCACGCAAATGATCCTTTCCATAATAAGTTGCATCAACAAGCACCCAAAATTTCCAAATTACAGCGGCTATAATTCGTCGGTACAGTCAAATCAGATTAATCAGAGGGGGAAATTCGGGTCTCCCATCAGAATCGAACGAACGAACTAGGCATCAACAATCCTTACTTCAATCCACCCCCCCCCCCCTCTTTTCTTTTTGCGAATGAAACCTTACTTGAATCCCAGATGCTACATTTGCAAGCCCTCGAATCGGGCGACACGGAACCAGCGGAAGAGCACCCATCAGTAACGAAAAAAACTCGCACCAAAACGCACGCCGGAAACGAAGCCCGCGGCGCACGGGGAAGGCTCTGACACAACTAGCGGCAGCGCCATCTGGAAGCGGTAAGAACCCACATCGAGGAAAGGGGAGGTCCAGCCGCGGCAGTGATTCGAAGGGGGAAGGGTGGTAGGGCTTACGCTTCGGAGAGGTGGAGGAGTCCGGGACCCGGCGGCGCTCCTTCTTCGTCCCCGCCGCGCTTCAACAGCTGGCCCGGAGGGGCGTGGCCGCGTGGGGTGGGGGGTGTGAAGCGTGAGGCCTCGACGGCGACGGGGGCTCGCTGGTTTATTTTCCTTTGCTCTCTGCTTGCCTTTCTTGCGGGACAGGAAACGAGGCGATGTCGTGGAGAGGCTGCGGGTGGGACCTCATCCCTGCCCCACCCCCGCGTTGTGCGGTGCGTGCTCAGATTTTTTTCCTTCCCTTTTCCTTTTTTTCTTGTCTCCAAGGGATCATTTTTTCTCTGAGGGGCCTTCTGGATTATGCATCCAAGGCCGCGAATCCCAGCTTTTCTCTTCGAGCAACCCGTGAAGCCCAAGTGGGCAAGTGTGTCACACGTGGCCACTTGTCCACCACTTGTCCAGTGTGACGTGGCAAGGATCGGGCTCTATCTGTAAGTGTGCGTGAGTGAGAGCAAGGGAGTGTTAAAAGGGACAGCCAGCCGCCTGTGGTAAGGCATGTGATGTAACAGACCGTCAAACTCATCCCAATCCTTCCTCTGGAAGCAATCCTCTTCTTCCTCTCCAAGTCTCTCTCGCTCTCCCTCACCTACTTCCGATCCCCTCCTTTCTGGTTCGTTGCAGTTGGTTATCAGAGCCAAAATCGCCCCAAAATTTTTCTTCCAATCGCGCTGGTTGCAGATCGGTAACATCCACCGCACCGGTGTGTGCTGCTCCGGCAAGCTCACCCGAAATCCGTCGCGGGGTTTGATCTCCTCCAAGCAAGGCGACGGCGCCCTCCAAAGCTTCGGCGGCGACGCGTCAGGTGCTGGCCGCCATGGACGAAGGCAACAGCAACATCACCAAGATGCTCGAGTCTCTCCTCGCTAAGATGGACGAACAGAAGGCGGTCCACGACAAGCAGATCGAGATTCAGGCCGCCTTCAACGCGCAGATCTCGCAGGACGTGTGCGGCCTCGCCCGCCAGATCGATCTGACGCAGGCGGACATCGACGCCACTCGCAAGACGGTGGAGGGCTCGGCATCGCCGTCGGGGTCGGTCACCACCGTGCTGCACCAAACCGCCGCTCCGCAACAACCCCCACCACCGCCCCCGCCACCTCCACACTCGCCGCGTGTGGCCACCGAACAGGGCCGCCCGGCGACTGCCCACGCGCACCTGGGCGATTATCATCCTCCGCTGATTCCCGTGGCGCCCCAGGGCGGATTCGTCGCGCCCACCGCCATTCCATCTCCTACATCGGGCTACCACGACAACGACTACCACAAGCCACCGAAGCATGATTTTCCTCGATTCGACGGCGCCGCGCCGTACCTCTGGCTGGATCGATGCCTGGCGTACTTCGAACTCTACAAGGTCGAGCCGCACAAGTGGGTGACCAAGGCGGCCCTGTACATCGAAGGCCAAGCTGCGCACTAGCTGCAAGCATTTCGTCAAACACGTCGCGGCCTCACCTGGGATTCGTTCACAGCAGCGGTGCTGGAGGAGTTCGGTGCCGATGAGTTTGAGGTGGTCATGCACAAACTGTTGCAGCTCCAGTAGACCGCCACTGTCGCCGAATACCGTGCGGCGTTCGACGAGCAGATGTACCACTTGCTCGCGCTCGATCCGAACATCAACACAAAGTTCTTCGTTACCCAGTTCATCCTGGGCCTGAAGGACGAACTGCGCGCACCGGTCTGGCTCCAGGCGCCCTCGAGCATCACCAGGGCATCCGTGCTGGCGTGCATCCAGGAAGAGGAACTGGACACGACGCGCGCACGCCCACGCATCACACCAGCGGGGCGACCTCCACCGGCAACGACGCAACTCCAGCCACGGGCGGCCGCGCCCAACCGCGCTCCCACGGACGACTATGCACGCGAGTGCCAGTTACGCGACTACCGTCGCGCCAATAACTTGTGTGTTCAAGTGTGGCGACCTTTATTCGCGGGACACCGGTGCGCGCAGCCCGCCCAGCTGCTCACGATCAGCATAGGGGACCACGGTGAGGTCCTCTCTACGACACCATCCACGCCCTGCAACTGCTCGACAACCCCGGACCGGCAGCACCGCCGCCCGCTCCTGCTGGGGACGCACCAGAGTGCTGCCTCCTCTCGTCGCACGCGCTGGACGGCATGGACTCGGCGACAACGATCCGCATGCGCGCCCTGGTGGGCAACCAGGTCATAGCTTCGTCAACAAGTCCTTCGTCGATCGTCTCGGGTTGGCGACAGAAGAAATGCCGCGGGTGGACGTGCGCGTCGCCAACGGTGACCGTCTCTCCTACAACCGCATCGTCCCCGAGCTCAAATTGTGGATGCAAGGGCACACGTTCACCACACTGATGCGCGAGCTGGACATTGGCGCGTATGATGGCATCCTGGGCATGGACTGGCTTGCCCAGCACAGCCCCATGACATGCCACTAGCAAGACAAGTTGGTCAAGTTCACCCACGACGACGAAGAGTTGACGCTCCAGGGTGCGTCCACCAAGGCGCCCACCACCATTAAGGCGATCAAAACCGACGAGCTGTGCAAGATGATCGCGTGCAATGACGTCTGGGCTATGGCCATGATGGACACGTGTGGGCGTGCATCGCCACCACGGCGCAAGTGCGCCAGCCAGACGCCCCTCGTCGATCTCCTGGAGGAATTCACCGACGTCTTCGCCGCTCCCCAGGGCCTGCCGCCCCATCGCCAGTACGACCACGTCGTCACCCTGGTGGAAGGCGCAGTCCCCGCCAATACTCGCCCGTACCGCTACTCGCCGCTGCAAAAGGATGAAATCGAGCGTCAGGTCAAGGAAATGCTCGACGTCGGCATCATCACGCACAGCGTCAGCCCGTACGCCGCGCCGGTCCTCTTGGTCAAGAAGAAGGACGGGACATGGAGGTTCTGCGTCGACTACCGACGCCTGAATGATGCCACGATCAAAAACAAGTTTCCGCTCCCGATCGTCAATGAGCTCCTTGATGAACTCGCGGGCGCAACAGTCTTCTCCAAGCTGGATCTCCGCGCTGGGTACCACCAAATTCGTATGCGCGAAGAGGACGAGGCCAAGACCGCGTTCAAGACGCATCACGGGCATTCCAGTTCAGGGTCATGCCATTCGGCCTGACAAACGCCCCGGCGACCTTCCAATGCCTCATGAACGCCATATTCAGTAAGTATGTGCGCAAATTTGTGATCATTTTCCTTGACAACATCCTTGTCTTCAGTGAAACGATGGAAGAACACATCGAGCACCTCTAGATCGTCTTCGAGCTGTTGCGGGCGCACCAACTATTCGTCAAGAAGAGCAAGTGCAGTTTTTCCTACGACCACATCGACTACCATGGGCACGTCATCTCCAAGGAGGGTGTGGCCACTGACAAGGACAAGACGCAGGCCATGGAGCAGTGGCCAACGCCGACGAACGCTGCCGAGCTGCGCGGGTTCCTGGGGCTCACCGGCTACTATCGGAAGTTGGTGCCGCACTACGGCATCATCGCAAAGCCCCTCACACAGCTCCTCACGAAGAAGGGCTTCGCCTGGAGCGAGCAGGCGCAAGCAGCTTTCGAACGGCTCAAGATTGCGATGACGACGACGCTAGTGCTTGCTCTGCCCAACTTCGACAGGCCGTTCTCCATCGAGACCGATGCGTGCGACACGGGCGTCGGGGCCGTGCTGGTGCAGGAAGGCCACCCGGTCGCGTTCTTCAGCAAGGCGCTTGGCGTGCGCAACCAGAAGCTCTCGACGTACGAGAAGGAGTTCTTGGCGGTGATGATGGCGATCAACAAGTGGCGCCCCTACTTGCAGTGCGGTCCCTTTGACATCCTCACCGACCACAAGTCGCTCTGCAACCTGGGGGAGCAACACCTCGAGACCGAGCTGCAGCGCAAGGCCATGGCGAAACTTGTCGGGCTGCAGTTCCGCTTTCAGTACAAGCGTGGACTCGACAATGGGGCGGCCGACGCCTTGTCCCGCGTGGGCAAACAGCTCGACCTGGCCGCACTCTCGGCATGCCAGCCGGCTTGGATTCAGGAGGTGCTACCTTCCTATTCTACCGACCCGGACGCCCAGGATCGATTGCAAAAACTTGCCATCACCAGCCCCGATGACGACGGCTACAAACTTCACCATGGCGTCATCCGTCGCAGTGGCCGCGTGTGGGTTGGCGCCAACACTGTGCTTCGCACCAAGCTTATCGTCGCGCTCCACAATAGTGCAGTCGGCGGCCACTCCGACGTCACAGCAACATACCAGCGCGTGCGCAAGCACTTTGAATGGCGGGGGCTCAAGCGCGACACCGAGGAGTTCATGCAGCAGTGCGTGACTTGCCAACAGGCCAAGCACAAACACACCAAGCCTGCCGGACTCTTGGCACCGCCGCCCATTCCATCCGCATCGTGGGAAGACCTCACCATGGATTTCGTGGAGGGGCTGCCGCCATCGGAAGGCTTTGACACGATCATGGTCATGGTGGACCGCTTCACCAAGTTCGCCCATTTCATCCTGCTTCGTCACCCCTTCCACGCGGCGCAGGTGGCGCGCGCGTTCTGGGACAACGTGGTCAAGCTGCACGGGGTGCCCACCTCGATCGTCTCCGACCGTGACAAGGTTTTCACTAGCAATCTCTGGCGGGAGCTGCTCGCTGGCGCTGGCACGAAGCTGCTGTACTCCACCGCCTACCACCCGCAGACCGATGGACAGAGCGAACGAGTGAACCAGTGCATGGAAATGTATCTCCGGTGTGCGGTGCACGACACCCCGGGCAAGTGGCGTCGCTGGCTACCCATGGCGGAGTTCTGGTACAACTCGACCTTCCACTCATCGCTCAACTGCACCCCGTTCAAGGCGTTGTACAGGAAGGAGACCAACCTAGGAGCAATGGCGGCCTGGCCAAGCGACGCTCCCACCAGCGACGACCTGGACTGGGCGGCGCACACAACGCACATACGCACCCAGCTGGAGCGTGCCCAGAAGCGCTGCAAGAAACAAGCTGATCGCAATCGCACCGAGCGCCAGTTCCAGGTGGGCGAGTAGGTACTCCTGAAACTGCAGCCCTACGTCCAGCAATCTGTCGTCAGTCGACCCTGCGCCAAACTCGCCTACAAGTTCTTCGGGCCCTACACTGTCATCAAGTGAATTGGGCTCATGGCGTACAAGCTCGACCTGCCGGAATCCAGTCGCGTGCACCCGGTCTTCCACATCTCGCAGTTGAAGCCGTTCACGCAGGATTACACGCTGGTGTATGCCGAATTTCCATGGGTGCCTGATCTATCCGTGGCGACCACGGCACCCACGCGCATCCTGGAGCGATGCATGATGAAGAAGGGCGATGCCCCAGTCGTCCAGATCAGGGTGCAATGGGGGACCAGCACTACTTCAGCCATGACATGGGAGGACTATGACACCTTACGGCAATGCTTTCCAACGGCTCTCATTTGGGAAGATGAAGACGACAGCACTGAAGACGGAGCTCGATCTCAAGGGGAGGAGAATGTTACACCTGGCCACTTGTCCGCCACTTGTCCAGTGTGACGTGGCAAGGATCGGGCCCCATCTGTAAGTGTGCGTGAGTGAGAGCAAGGGAGTGTTAAAAGCGCCAGCCAGCCGCCTGTGGCAAGGCATGTGATGTAACAGACTGTCAAACTCATCCCAATCCTTCCTCTGGAAGCAATCCTCTTCTTCCTCTCCAAGTCTCTCTTGCTCTCCCTCACCTACTTCCGATCCCCTCCTCTCTGGTTCGTTACAAAGTGTCCCCTCACTGGGCCTTTATGGGTAGCAAGTACTGTTAGAGATTAGGCCCAGGCCCGTGCATTCCACCGTGCCGGGATTTTTGGATCAGCTGATATATGACACATCTGGAGATGGCTCGTGCGACACGCAACCTGAGCGGCGACCAGAAAGGCGATCAGAGAGGCGCCGAGGCGGATGACGACCTCCACGAGGACGCAAGCTCGCGCGACGGCGAACCCCCAGAGGCCGGAGATCGGAGCGAGGAGAGTTGGTCGGTCCTGTACATCCCGAATCTCTTGGCGGCGGGATTACTATGCTACCAGAGGGGATCTATCCTTATCCAAGTTGAGATTCAGAGGATCCTGTTGCTTGACGAAGATGATAGGATCATTGACAGCCGGAGATTGCGTGCTCAGGAGGAAATTTCATGGAGCTCAGTAGTTTGGATGCCGTGTCACGTTGCTCGGGTTGGAGATGCGGTGGCGTTGGAAATTGGTAGCGGTGGGGTGGATTTTGAGGTGAGTGACCGCCATGAATGCCGGGGGGGATAAATTCCCCACCCCCAAAGGCGAGTCGACACACCCGAAGCCAGAATTCCCCAACCACCACTCCCCATCGCATCTACATCCAGCGCGGGAGAGGAGCGACTCCGGCGGAGATGGCCGACTGGAGGATGAAGATGGAGCGCGCCATGGTGGAGCTCGCGAGCGGAGACGACGCGAAGCTGGAGAGGGCGCAGGAGATCGTCTCCTGGTTCTCGACCAGGAAGGAGATGCGGAGGGCGGTGAAATCTGTCTTCAGGAACCTGATGGTGGAGGAGGACAAGCATCTCACCCCAAACGGGATGACCACCCCGTCTGGTGCGCCGGTGAGCTCCTTGGCTGCCCTGGTCTGGGCCATGGAGGAAACAGAGGGAGACAACCAGGCGCAGAAGCAGAAGTGGTGGGCATTCCGTTCGCGTCGCCGCTTCCCGACCAGACCAGAGGAGTTCGTGATGGGAGCTGTGATGGCCATCCCCGCCCCAGGGACTTGCTGGGTGCCAATCCAGATCGAAGACAACAAGGAGGAATCGGATGCGGCACAAGGATATCTGGGAGCAAGCTCGAACCAGAGGGCGATGGAAAAGCAGGGGAGGGAGAAGAAGATGAATGACAATAACTACACCCCGCGCAGGTCCCCGCGTTTTCTGCGCAGGTCCCCGCGTTTTCTGCGTAGGTCGTCGCGTCTTCAGGAGGTGACCAGGTTTGCGGTGGAGGGCTAGGCTTCTCCCTCGCCAGCAGCCGCTTCTGGCTGCTGGCCGGGGAGGAGTCTGGTGAGGAGGACGACGACTCACCAGATCCAAGAGGTAAAATTACCATATCTCAAAAATACTTTCTAAATTCATGCCAAAACAAAATGACTATTAGTCATAGCAAAGGCAATAGGAAAAAGATGAAAGATGATGATAGGAAAAGTGTGGATAAACAAAAGCACAAAAGGGGAGACTCAGATGAAATCAGAAGAAAAGTGGTTGGAAAACTTGATAACCTAACTAAAATTAGTCGATATATTATGGATGGTAGATTGGTTATAGAGAAAATGAAAGGAAAATTGATATACCGGACTTTTGGTCTGAGATGGGGTTAGATGTTCATGGTTGTTTCTAATTGTGAGATCAATACTGTCATTGACAGTAAACTCACAAAAAAGCAGCCTATAAAAAAATTGAGTCTGATGACACTTTGGAGAATTGGGCCATGGATCTGAGACCATTTAGAGGACATCTAGGCCCAAGTGAGGAGAAAACAGGATATGAAAATGCGCTTTCAGGCTCCTTCTCCCACTTAAATCCATTCCTGAGCTATATATAAAGGGCAGAGAGGAAGGGGAGCCGAAACTAGGGTTTAACGATGCGCCGCTGGGGGGAGATAGAGACATGGATAGGTTTGGAGGAAGATTTGGAGGAGGAGGAGGTGGTCGATTCAATAGAGGGGAGAAAGATGGGTGGCAGTACAAGAGAAAAGAGGAGGGAACTACCACAAAAATCAGGCATCATGGGAGGAGAGGAGAGATATTGCTCGAGGGAGAGAGAAGTGGAGAAATCAAGATAGACAGGAAATAAGGCAAGATACAATCCCTAGAGGAGAAAATGAGGAGGGAGAACAAGCAAACAACAAGAACAAAGGGAAGGAGGGAGAGAAAAGGGAAGGAGGGAGAGAAAAAAGCTGGTCAAGGGGAACTCGTTGGACTATAAGGAAAAGGAAGTCAGGATATGATGCAACAACAACAGGTGCTTCTCAATGCTCTTCTAGCACAGATCTCATAAGGTAATCTTCTTCCTGGCAATGAGGCCAACATAAGAGCTGGGATGATACGTCTCCAACTTATCTATAATTTATGAAGTATTCATGCTATTATATTATCCATCTAGGATGTTTTATATGCATTTATATGTTATTTTATATGATTTTTGGGACTAACCTATTAACCTAGAGCCCAGTGCCAGTTTATGTTTTTCCTTGTTTTTGAGTTTCGCAGAAAAGGAATACCAGACGGAGTCCAATTGACGTGCCAATTTTTGACGAATTTTTATGGACCAAAAGAAGCCCCGGGAGTGCA
>NC_041383.1:606748859-606973513 GCF_002162155.2 Triticum dicoccoides
GAGACCTACACCAAAAATTCCTATAAATACTGAAACCTCCAGAAAGAAACCTAGATCGGGAGTTCCGCCGCCGCAAGCCTCTATAGCCACCAAAAACCAATTGGGACCCTGATCCAGCACCCTGCCGGAGGGGGGATCCCTCACCGGTGGCCATCTTCATCATCCCGGCGATCTCTATGACGAGGAGGGAGTAGTTCACCCTCGGGGCTGAGGGTATGTACCAGTAGCTATGTGTTTGATCTCTCTCTCTCTCTCTCTCTCGTGTTCTTGAGGTGATACGATCTTGATGTATCGCGAGCTTTGCTATTATAGTTGGATCTTACGATGTTTCTCCCCCTCTACTCTCTTGTAATGGATTGAGTTTTCCCTTTGAAGTTATCTTATCGGATTGAGTCTTTAGGAATTTGAGAACACTTGATGTATGCCTTGTCGTGCTTACCTGTGGTGACAATGGGATATTCACGTGATCTACTTGATGTATGTTTTGGTGATCAACTTGCGGGTTCAATGAACTTACGCATAGGGGTTGGCACATGTTTTCGTCTTGACTCTCCGGTAGAAACTTTGGGGCACTCTTTAAAGTACTTTGTGTTTGTTGAATAGATGAATCTGAGATTGTGTGATGCATATCGTATAATCATGCCCACAGATACTTGAGGTGACATTGGAGTATCTAGGTGACATTAGGGTTTTGGTTGATTTGTGTCTTAAGGTGTTATTCTAGTACGAACTCTATGATAGATCGATCAGAAAGGGTAACTTTGAGGTGGTTTCATACCCTACAATAATCTCTTCGTTTGTTCTCCGCTATTAGTGACTTTGGAGTGACTCTTTGTTGCATGTTGAGGGATAGTTATATGATCCGGTTATGTTATTATTGTTGAGAGAACTTGCACTAGTGAAAGTATGAACCCTAGGTCTTGTTTCCTAGCATTGCAATACCGTTTACGCTCACTTTTACCACTTGTTACCTTGCTGTTTTTATAATTTCAGATTACAAATACTCATATCTACCATCCATATTGCACTTGTCTCACCATCTCTTCGCTGAACTAGTGCACCTATATAATTTACCATTGTATTGGATGTGTTGGGGACACAAGGGACTCTTTGTTATTTGGTTGCAGGGTTGTTTGAGAGAGACCATCTTCATCCTACGCCTCCCACGGATTGATAAACCTTAGGTCACCCACTTGAGGGAAATTTTCTACTGTCCTACAAACCTCTGCACTTGGAGGCCCAACAACATCTACAAGAAGAAGGTTGTGTAGTAGACATCAAACTCTTTTCTGGCGCCGTTGCCGGGGAGGTGAGTGCTTGAAGGTATATCTTTAGATCTTGCAATCGAATATTTTTGTTTCTTGTTTTATCACTAGTTTAGTCTATAAAAGAAAACTAAAAAATGGAATTGAGTTTGTCTCATACGCTTCATCTTTTTAATATCTTTCATAAGAATGATGGAAAGGAAATTTGTGCTCAAGTGCTAGAAGAAGAAATCTATAAAATGTTTGGCACTAAATCTTTGAATGATGAGCATGATTGCAATGTTGTTAGTATGAACTCTTTGCATGCCCATAGTACTAATGATGATTGCACTAGTCATGATGAAAATGTCTCTTATAAGCATGTCAATTTTTGTGGAGTGCATAGAGCTTGCAAGTACATACCAAATAGAGAAGATAGATTTTGCAAAAGGCATAAGAATTTAGAAACTAAATGGTTGCAAGAAAAGCTAGATGTGAGTGCTGAAAATTTAAAATTTCTTTACCGTACGTGTGAACTTTGCAATGAACATGGTCATTTAAATCTCCGTTGTAAATTGTTTCATGATCGAATCATGTCCAAAAATTGTGATGACTTGATTTCCCTTGCACGTCATAATGAACTTAGTTTGCTTTTGGGTTATGAAGAAATGAAACGTGCAACTAAGCATATTCCAGAATATAACCTTGAGAAATTCCTTGATATTGATCTAGAGGAAATTTATATGTATTGTACGGTGAATTGCATTGAAAATCCTTATATTGCCAATTACATAAAGAAACGAAAGCAAATAGAAGATGAAAAGAATACTAATGAAGGGGAAGAGACCTCCCAATATCCCCCTATTATTTCTTATGATGAATCAGGTAACGAGGAGGAGCTTTCTATTCAACCAATCTCATTAATAAGGAGCTCAAAAAACAGGGTTAAACCCACACATGATGTGAAGAAGAAAAAGAAAAGACGGAGAAGCAAAGGTAGAAAGGTATCCCTCCCAAATGATGTTGCTCCTATTTCTCATTGTGATGATGATAATTGCTATACTATTGGTGCTATCCATACTATTGATGATGAGAGTGGTTATGCTTATGATATAAAAAGGCCCAAGATTGGGGATGCTATGTTTGATGAGAATGACATGTTTGAGAATATATTTGCTGAAATTAATGTTTGTCCCAAGCTTGGGGATGCTATGTTTAATGAAGATGATATTTTTAGCCTCCCAAGTTTTGATGTGCAAATTTATTGTGATGATAGCATGCCTCCTATTTATGATGGTTATATTGATGAAAGTGGATTTGGAGAGGTCGTGACTTTATTTAGTGATGAATCCACTATCTTGGAAGAGGTTTCAATTGATTATGATGAGAACAAAGTTGCTACTTATGATGAATATTGTGATGAAACTTATGCTATAAAAAGCAGTGATGATTATATTTATAAAACTTGTCATGATTATGATTACCCTTTTTTTGAAGTTTACTCTTTTAATGTGGAAACAATTTATAGTATTCGAGTCTCTTATGATACTCCCACTACTATTCATGAGAAGAAATTTGCTTATGTGGAGAGTAATAAATTTTCTATGCAAGTAGATCATGAAAAGAATGCTTTATGTGCTGGTTATATTGTTGAATTCATTCATGATGCTACTGAAAATTATTATGAGGGAGGAACATATGCTTGTAGGAATTGCAATAATATCAAGTTTCCTCTCTATGTGCTTAAAATCTTGAAGTTATGCTTGTTTTTCCTTCCTATGCTAGTTGACTATTGTTCCTATAAGTTGTTTGCTCACAAAATCCCTATGCATATGAAGTGGGTTAGACTTAAATGTGCTAGTCATATTCTTCATGATGCTCCCGTTATGTTTCAATTCTTATCTTTTATGTGATCATCATTGAAATCATCATGCCTAGCTAGGGGCATTAAACGATAGCGCTTGTTGGGAGGCAACCCAACTTTATTTTTGTTCTTTACTTTTTGCTCCTGTTTAGTAATAAATAATTCATCTAGCCTCTGGTTAGATGTGGTTTTAGTTTTAGTTACTGTTTGTGCCAAGTAGAACCTTTGGGAAGACTTGGGTGAAAGTTTATGTGATCTTGTTGTAAAAAATAGATACTTTGCGCTCACGAGATTAGCTGTCAAATTTTACCGAAGAGTTCTTTTAAATTGATTCTTTTGCAGATGATTAACAGACAAATTCCTCAGGTCCACTGAGGGAGTCCTGGATTAGGGGGTGTCCGGATGGCCGGACTAAGACCTTTGGCCGGACTCCCTGACTATGAAGATACAAGATTGAAGACTCCGTCCCGTGTCCGGATGGGACTTTCCTTGGTGTGGAAGGCAAGCTTGGCGATACGATATGAAGATCTCCTCCCATTGTAATCGACTCTGTGTAACCCTAGCCCTCTCCGGTGTCTATATAAACCGGAGAGTTTTAGTCCGTAGGACGAAGAACAATCATACCATTGGCTAGTTTCTAGGGTTTAGCCACTCCGATCTCGTGGTAGATCTACTCTTGTACTACCCATATCATCAATATTAATCAAGCAGGAGTAGGGTTTTACCTCCATCGAGAGGGCCCGAACCTGGGTAAAAACATCGTGTCCCTTGTCTCCTGTTACCATCCGCCTAGACGCACAGTTTGGGACCCCCTACCCGAGATCCGCCAGTTTTGACACTGACATTGGTGCTTTCATTGAGAGTTCCTCTGTGTCGTCGCCTTTTAGGCCCGATGGCTTCTTCGCTCATCAACCGCGACGCGGTCTGGGATGAGACTTTTCTCCCCGGACAGATCTTCGTATTTGGTGGCTTCGCACTACGGGCTGACTCGTTCGGCCATCTGGAGCAGATCGAGAGCTACGCCCCTGGCCATCAGGTCAGGTTTGGAATCTTGAACTACACGGCCGACATCCCCGGGGACTTGATCTTCGACGGATTCGAGCCACAACCGGGCGCGCCGCACTGTCATGATGGGCATGATTTAGCTCTGTCATCAGACAACACCCAGAGCGCCGCTCAGGTGTCCGCTCCGACCATTAGCTCGGAGCCCACTATGCCAGTTGGGGACGGACGATTAGACGCCACCTCGGAAACTGCAATCTCTACAGCGATAGAGCCGGATACCAGCCTAGTCCCTTGCGAGGCCCGTGACTCCGAGGTGTCGGACTCCGATCCGGACTCCGTAAATCCCGCACCTCTCCCGGTTAAGCCCGATTGGGCTCCGGTCATGGAGTTCACCGCCGCGGATGTCTTTCAGCACTCACCTTTCGGCAACATCCTGAATTCGTTAAAGTCTCTCTCTTTGTCAGGAGAGCCCTGGCCAGACTACGGCCAACATGGTTGGGACGCGGATGATGCAGAAATTTGTAGCCCACCCACCACCCACTTCGTAGCCACTCTCGACGATTTAACCGACATGCTAGACTTCGACTCCGAAGATATCAACGGTATGAACGCCGATAAAGGAGACGATCAAGAACCAGCACCTATAGGGCTCCGGAAAAACACCTTATCATACAATCTATACATGGTGGACACACACAACAGAAACGACTACGAGGACCAAAAGGATGCGGCCAGAGATCGCTCACCCGAGAAACAATCAAAGCGGTGGCGTAAGCGCAAGGACAAGCCCCACCTCGACAAAAACCCAGCCATAGAGCAGGGCGACTCAACGGACGATGAACATGCCGTCGAGCATCCATCCAAGCAGGGTGGAAAATCCGAACAACCAATCCCCAGGAAGGATAATAGCCCGGACGACCTCACACTAGACAAATTGCTGGAACATCAGAACCTCCACCAAAGGCTCGTCGCCACTGCACGTAGCCTGAAAAAGCAGAAGCGGCGGCTCAAGACAACGGAGGATGCACTCAGGATCAGATGGGGCAAGGTACTCAATACCGCACACAAGTACGGCAGTAGTCGCCACACAAAGAGCTATCCGAAGCGGAAACTACTACCAGAATTTGACGAAGAGGCCATAAAGCCCCCACAGTCAAAAAATAAGGACGCCACAAGGTCGGATAGACGACCCTACGATCAATCTCACGCGTCAAAGGACGCCGCACTCAATATACCACGCGATCCGTCCAAGAATCCGCATCAGAAAACTGGCCCTACCAGATCCATTTATAGGCCAAGAAAGCAAGCTCCAATGAGTGATGCAACGCAAAAAATACCCGAAAATCGCGGCACGCCTAAATACAGGGGCGCCGCACACCCCCTATGCTTTACTGATGAGGTGCTGGATCATGAATTCCCAGCCGGATCCAAGCCAGTGAACATAGAACCATACGACGGAACAACAGACCCTGGAGTCTGGATCGAGGACTACATCCTCCACATACACATGGCCAGAGGAGACGACCTCCATGCCATAAAATACTTACCCCTTAAGCTCAAAGGGACAGCCCGGCATTGGCTTAAAAGCCTTCCCGAGAACACCATGGGAAGTTGGGCAGTGCTTGAGGATGCTTTCCGGGCAAATTTTCAAGGGACCTATGTCCGGCCCCCGGATGCAGACGATCTGAGCCATATAACTCAGCAGCCCGGAGAGTCAGCGAGGAAGCTCTGGAACAGATTCCTTATCAAAAAGAATCAGATAGTAGACTGTCCGGATGCAGAGGCCCTAGCAGCTTTCAAACATAGCATCCGAGACGAATGGCTCGCCAGACACCTCGGCCAAGAAAAGCCGCGGACAATGGCCGCGTTAACAAGCCTCATGACCCGCTTCTGTGCAGGAGAGGATAGCTGGTTGGCAAGAAGCAGCACCAGCGACCCGAATACGTCCGAACTCAGAGATGGGAACGGGAAGCCGCGCCGTAACAACGAACCGCGCCGGATAAAGGACAAAAGCCCGATGAGCACGGCAGTAAACACCGGATTCAAAAGTCCTCGGCAAAATCAGAAAAAGATGCCTCCCAAAGAAGATAGGGACGAGCTACCCAACCTCAACAAAATTTTGGACAAAACATGTCAAATCCACAGCACTCTGGGGAGACCTGCAAACCATACCCACCGAGATTGTTGGGTCTTTAAGCAGTCCGGCAAGCTCAACGCCGAACACAATGGGCTCAACACACCAAGCGAAGATGACAATGCACCCCACGAGCAGATCACCGGAGAACAAAAGAAGTTCCCACAAGAAGTCAAGACAGTAAATCTACTTCATGCGACAAAGAAGAATAGAATGGCACCTACAACGACACGCGCTGTACAACCAGCCCCGGAGGAGCAACCCCACTGGTTGGTACAACCAATCACCCTTGATCATCTGGATTACTCTAGAGGAGACCAAAACGCAGGATGGACTGCCTTGGTCTTAAATCCAATCATTAACGGACTCCAATTTACAAACGTCCTTATGGACAGCGATAGCGACTTGAACCTGTTGTATCAGGACACAGTCTGCAAACTCGGGGTACACCCAGTCGCAATCCACCTCGGCAACACTTCCTTTCAAGGAGTAACGCCAGGTTCGGATACCCCTAGTATGGGTTCCCTTATGTTAGAAGTCACGTTCGGATCACCCGACAACTTCTGAAGTGAAAAGCTAACATTCCACATCGCCCCATTCATAAGTCGCTATCAAGCGCTACTGGGACGTGAAGCTTTCGCCCGCTTTAATGCAATATTGCACTACGCATCCCTTACACTTAAAATGCCCGGTCCAAAGGGCATCATCTCATTACAAGGGAACATAAATTGACCCCCAAAGTACAGGCAGGGGTGCGGTTGCCTAGGCAGCCGCCCACAAATCCAGCCCTACTATCCTGGACACGCCTCGACGAGTCCGGCGTCAACACGCTTAAATTACCACATACCCTAGTGCAAGGGGCTCCGTGTGCTCACGCCCGGAGACAATACGGCCCAACTCTTGCTCCAACTATATTTTGTCTATTTCGATATAGATTTCTCGCACGCTTATTTTTTACTAAGTTCCTTTCTTTCGCAGACGAGCATCGTGCTACGCCCGTCCAGGATACGGCACGACAGAGACACAGGCGCAGACGTGCAGTAGGGACCCGTTCCAAGGATTCTTTTCAGATTAAGACCCTGCGTAAACCTTTTTTACTGTCTCTTGTTGATAACATCCCCCGGTTTTCTCTATAGCCGAGGAGGAGGCTGGCGTCTTGGCATGTGGCCACGTCAGATTTTTTTTGCACATATCTGGACACTAGGGGCTTTTTTTACGAAGGGCTCTATGTCGTCCCGTCTGCATAAAGACCGAACACCTTAGGGAGTGTTCGGGTCGCGAGTTTGGCCCTATATGCATCAGCTCCGAATCATGTCTTTGGTCAAATGTTGGGTTTGCCCGGCTCCTGTGTTCTGCTGCCTTACGTTCCGTTATATCGGCTAACGCGACACCAGGAGAACTACTGCGATTGTGCCCCGGTTCGGCCGGGTGAGCACCTCAGTAGAGAAAGCCGAAAACTGACTGTCATGATATAGCGAGAGACTGGTCAACCACTCAATGACTTTCGGAATCTTTAGGATTCCTCCGCATTAACGAAGGGCCGCTTCCCGGTCAGGCACACGCGCGCCCTGAATTCGGGCGAGCGCGGTGCCCTTAGGGGCTATTCAGTAGTCCCACTGTCAAACTCCTATGGCTAAGTGAAAGTGATAAAGCATTATAGTCCGGTTGCCTAGTTCACCGTGCCACCACCTCCTTTATAGGACCAAGACGTTGGATTAAGTGTGAACAGACGCCTTTTTGCGAACACCCCCGCATTCTATGCGCGGGGGCTGAAGCCAACAACTGCCATCTTTCAGGTTATATACAAATATATACATTAAACGGCCGCACAGGAGGTATCATGATTCTTGCAAGCACAAGTATAAAAAAGCTTTTGTCATAAAACACAATTCGTCTTACAAATCGTATAAGCTATTCGAACACAGCATCCTTCGAGCACTACGACTCTATTATACGAGCGCTAGGAAGAACTTCCCCAAAATAGTGCTTGGCAGGTACTCGGCTTCGCCCGAATCTTGGGACGCAACAATACTGGCCTTCATATCTGCCCAGTATGTCTTGACACGGGCAAGAGCCATCTGTGCGCCCTCTATGCACGCCGACCTCTTCATTGCATCAGCATGCGGCACCGAACCAAGAAATTGCTGCACCAAGCCAAAATAGCTCTTCGGCCCCGGCTTCTCTGGCCACAGACGAGTCGCAACAAATTTCATGGTGAGTCCGGATAATCTGTTCAGCTCCGCCCAGGCGGCTAAACGGTCGGCGACTGATAGTGGGCGCTCTGGATTGTGGTACTGCGACCAAAAAAGCTCTTCCAGTTTATGGTCACCTTGGCTGCGGAAGTGTTCGGTCGCGTCCGCCGCACTTGCGGCCAAATCCAGATAAGCGTTGTCCGAACTCCACTGCCGGTCTAAGGGAGCATACTTGGGGTCTCCGAATTTCATCCGCAGCATATAAGGCTTTCCAGCCGTGATATCTCCGGCCTGACGCAGCTCCTCCTTCATCGCTCTCATGGCAGAGCGAGTATCCTTGGCTTCGGCCGTGATCTTTTCAAGATCTTTCTTAGCCGCCCTATCTTCTTGCTCAAGCAATCTACAGCGGTCGGTAGCATCCTTCAATTCTATGGCCATCTCGGCCATTTCCTTCTTGCTCTGGCAGTGAGCAGCATGTTCGGCTTTTAGCTCTTCAGCCGCTTTAACGGCAGCCACATCACTTTTCCTTGCTTGCTCCTTGGCTCGGGCAAGTTCCGCCCGAAGGTTCTCCACGGCAGCAGCACCATCTACATCAAGTATATATATATAAGGCCCGAGCATCAATCTCCTATTACTGGGTGTCTTTTGAACATACCTTGAGCCTCGTCTAGCCGCTTATTTACAAGCGCGATGTCGGCATCGGCCACGTCAAGTTGCCGCTTTAGTTCGGCAGATTCATCAGTCCGGCTAGCCACCGAGCGCCTCGCCACCTTCATGAAATAAGCGACATATTATACCTGGGATTATGATCCTTTGTGCGACGTCATTCATGATGACACACAGAGTCTCAGGGGCTACCATTCATACATGGCACATTTAATATGCGGCTCTACCAAAAGGTACACCTTTTTACATACCTCAAAGCCTGTTAGTAAACTCCTGGCAGCTTCGTACAATCCGCTTTCTGCGGATGAAATCCTTCCAATCACCATATCCATCAACATACGGTGTTCTTCTGAGATGGACGCCCTACCAAGCAGATCCTTCAGCACCTCCGCCGGCACGCAAGAGGGTGCCGGACTAGCCTGACGACCTTTCCCAGGGTCCTGACTTGAAAAAGCCCTCCGGGACGATACCTCGGGGTCGCCAGCCTCATAGGACGGGGGAACAAGGGGAGGCGTTTCGCTCTCTATCATCTCTGGACGAAGATCCCTTGAAGATGAGCTCTGCCGAGAAGGGTTGAGATCCGAACTGCAAGATAATGCTTCGGTTATTTTCCTCAAGAATAAAACATGAATGTGATTCATTATGGAACCCCTCCCCTCACTTACGCCTCGGGGGAGAGAGGGTCCCCTTTAGGGGGCGATTCGGCTGAAGCGTCCACCGGTGCCGAACCCTCTGACGAAGATTTATTTCCCCGTTTTGAGGTTATCACCTCTGGGTCTTCAGAGGCAGTCCTTTTCTTTCCCTGGTCGGGAGAATTTTCGATTCTTCCCTTCCTGACGGCCTCCTTCGTGGAGGCGGTAGCTCCTTGGTCCCCCCCCTTTTTCCTCCACCGATGGCACAACCTCCAGCATCCTGGCCAGCATGGGATTCGGCACGGTCTCGGGCAAGGGGGCTGGACACCTCATAAGCTTAGCCTTTGCTATCCACTCCTGCTCAAAGGGCAACTCTGCTAAAGGGTAGATTTGATAAAAATATGGATGGTATGTGCAAATATGGAGCTACTTACTTTAGCATCTGGGCGGTTGCAGCTCAGACCAGCGTCCTCGGTCAGATCCGGACACCTTGCTTGTGATCCGAAGAACAATTTGTACATCTCCATGGGCGTCATTCCCATGAAGTGTTGTAGGACCCGTGGTCCCTCAGGATTGAATTCCCACAGGCGGAGAGGTCGACGTTTGCAGGGCAGTGTGCGGCGAATCACCATGACTTGCGCCACCATGGTCAGATTGATATCTCTTTCTAGGAGATCTCGAATACGGCCCTGCAGCAAGGGCACGTCTTTCAACGACCCCCAGATAAGTCCTTCATTAACCCATGATGCCAGCCGTGGTGGGGGACCTGAGCGAAAAGTAGGCGGTGCCACCCATGTGGTGCCCCTAGGGGCTGTGATGTAAAACCAGCCCCGTTGCCATAAGCCGAGCTCCTCTTGAAAAGAGCCTTCAGGCCATGGAGCATCGTCCATCTTGCTTATTATAGCCCCTCCGCACTCAGCGTGCTGCCCCTCGATCATTTTCGGTTCCACTTTGAAAGTTTTTAGCCACAATCCGAAGTGAGGGGTGATATGGAGGAAGGCCTCGCACACGACAATGAATGATGAGATCTGGAGGATGGGCTCCAAAGCTAGGTCGTGGAACTCCAGCCCGTAGTAATACATAAGCCCTCTCACAAAGGGATCGATTGGGAAGCCTACGCGAGCACCACGCTTTCACCGGGCTGAGGAGCGGGGACCACTTGCCCTTGAGTAGGCAGTCTATGCGAGATTTCATTGGTTAGATACCTGGCATCTCTTAGCTTTCGCACATCTTCTTCCGTAATGGAGGAAGGCATCCACCGGCCTTGTAGGTCGGAGCCGGACATCTTCGAAGATCCGAAGCACCTAAAACTAGAGCTTTGGGTGTTGGAACTCGAAGCGAGGGGCGAATTTGATTGGTTTGAGAAGAAGGGAGCCGGGCCTCGGTTCCTTTATAAAGGAAGCAAATACCAAGAGCCCTCCCCGTAACTGTTTCAGACTTGCTTTCAATTAGGGAGTCGTACCTAAGTCACGGTTGGGTTACCCAGACCCGTATTGATGAGAATCCCGAAATAAGGGGTCACGATCTCTGCTTTGACAAGACGTGCCAAGGAAACTGCCTCGCTAAACACGCTGGGGTGGAACAATAAAATGAATAAAGAATCTGGCTGTGGCATGATGTCACGCCACAGAATACGTCAGCAGATCTGATTGATACATATATTATTCTCTCTACGAGGGAATGTGGAACTTATTTTGCAGAGCCGGACACTACCATGGTGTTCAACATCTTCTATGAAATATTAGGAGGAGGAACCCGCCTTGCAATGCCGAAGACAACCTGCGCACCGGACTCGTCGTCATTGAAGCCTGGTTCAGGGGCTACTGAGGGAGTCCTGGATTAGGGGGTGTCCGGATGGCCGGACTAAGACCTTTGGCCGGACTCCCAGACTATGAAGATACAAGATTGAAGACTCCGTCTCGTGTCCGGATGGGACTTTCCTTGGCGTGGAAGGCAAGCTTGGCGATACGATATGAAGATCTCCTCCCATTGTAACCGACTCTGTGTAACCCTAGCCCTCTCCGGTGTCTATATAAACCGGAGAGTTTTAGTCCATAGGACGAGAACAATCATACCATAGGCTAGATTCTAGGGTTTAGCCACTCCGATCTCGTGGTAGATCTACTCTTGTACTACCCATATCATCAATATTAATCAACCAGGAGTAGGGTTTTACCTCCATCGAGAGGGCCTGAACCTGGGTAAAAACATCGTGTCCCTTGTCTCATGTTACCATCCGCCTAGACGCACAGTTCGGGACCCCCTACCCGAGATCCGCCGGTTTTGACACCGACATCCACCAATTTATTTAAGAATTTTTGGAGTTTAGAAGTATAAATTTGATACAGATTACTACAGACTGTTCTGTTTTTGACAGATTCTGTTTTCATTGTGTTGTTTGCTTATTTTGATGAATCTATGAGTAGTATCGAAGGGTATGAACCATAGAGAAGTTGGAATATAGTAGGTTTAACACCAATATAAATAAAGAATGAGTTCATTACAATACCTAAGTGGTGATTTATTTTCTTATACTAACCGAGTGATGAAGCTATGTACCTAGGGTAGGGTCATGGACCTGTCCAAACTACCCTACCCAGGGACATCTCTAGAAGAAACCACCTGCCAGTTGACCTAGAGGTGTTCCACTCGACGGACTCGAGGACACTCGACCATGAAGCTAATCACTCGACCATGAAACTAACTACTCGACGACCAGGAGATCTAAAGTCACTCTGCATGTAACAGTCTGTCATTAAGTAGCCTTTATGATCTTCATAGCACTTTATGTGGGCGTTACCAGTAACCCCCAGTCTTAATGTACTTTAAACCCTGCATAACCGAGGGCTGGAGGGGTCTGGTGAACCCTATATAAGCCACCCCCCTCCTCAGTGTAAAGGGTTCGCACCCCTATAACTCATACGCATATAATCCAGTCGACCGCCTCCGGGCTCCGAGACGTAGGGCTATTACTTCCTCCGAGAAGGGCCTGAACTCATAAATCTCTTGCGTATACAACTACTCCATAGCTAGGATCTTGCCTCTCCATTAGTACCCCCCTACACTACTATCAGACTTAGAACCACGACAGTTGGCGCCCACCTTGGGGCAGGTGTCTTAGCAACTTATTGGAGAAGTTGCAATTTTCCTGATCTCCTTCATCATGGTTTCAGGCAGAGTTTTGGTCGAGGGCCACGAGATCCGTCTCGGTGCGCTCATGTTCGTCGCCGACGACTCTGCTTGGCTTCAGGAGGCTCCGCTTGACATCGACGCGCTCCCAGTCCGCGGAGCGACGCACTTTCGCGCGTGCGTCCACGGCGTCCTTCTGCGGCAACCGTCGACCTAGTACCGGTCGGTCGTTGTGTCATCCTCCCTTCCTATTTCCCGCCGGCCCAAGCGCTCCGGTCGGTCGAGGCTTCAGCGATGGGTGAGGCACGTGGTGGCCCACCAGTCGGCCACCCCCAAGTCGCGGCAATCGAGCCCGACGAATCTCTCTACGGCCTGTTCGACCTATCGACTGGCTCCGCAGAGACTGCATCCGAGTGCGACAACAGTGATCCAGCGGCGGAGGTGCTGATGGTCGATGGACCACGCGGTCCTCCCGGCTTTCTCGGCGCTGAAGGAGACGATGGCGGAGGTGATCCGTCGCACGCCCATGAGGAGTACCTTCCCGAGCCTCTCAATTCGCTGCAAAGGGAAGAACTTCGCTGTCGGAACATGGATGCACTTCACACTCCTATCATTGGAGAAACCCCTGAGGCTCGCGCCTTAGAAGACGCGCGCTTGGCCAACTTGGCCGAGCGCACTCGACTGGAGAACCTTTAACAAGCACTCAACGAGCATGCGCGACAATGGGTTCCAGACTCCAGTCGACGTCAGCTCTTTCCGCCACCGACTCAGGTATACCGGACTCCGATTCGGAATTTAGCAGCTGCGGCCCGTATAGCAGAGTTAATTCTGCCTTCCCAGTCAGAGGCTGGCAGAGGTTTGATGCAGATCAGAGATCTACTCCGTGCAGCAGGAGATCAAAATTCAGCTGTATCGCAGTCGCGGAACATGATTCACAGCAGATCTGTGGCTGCAAATACAGTTCAGTCGGCTCACAGCCCCAGATCGCCCCCGAGACGTGAGGGGCGTGGAGACTGGCACGATCAGTACAAGAACCGTGAGTAGTATGATCACCGATTTGATCGCGATGATCGACATCGAGTGCCCACCCCTCCCCCAAGGGGTGGATCGTACGTGCCTCGACAGCAGGATGATAGACGCCAGCACAGTGTTGGGCGAAGGATTCTAGTCGACCCCAGGGAACGAGGCTTTGATGCGAGATCCATTATCGTTCAAGGTCTGGTCGACAAGAACAGAGCTCACCGAGAGGGTAACGACAGAGATGTACCCACCAGCAGCAGAGTGCACGTCTCAGGACCAGAGTGCTTCAGTAGAGCCATCAGGGCCGCGGTGATTCCTCCCAACTTCAGGTTGGCGACTGGAGTCAGCAAGTTCACTGGTGAGTCCAAAGCCTGATACTTGGCTTGAGGACTACCGAGTGGCTGTTCAGATCGGCGGCGGCAATGATGAGGTTGCCATGAAGCATCTGCCTCTTATGTTGGAGGGCTCGGCCAGAGCATGGCTGAATCAGTTAGCACCTAGCAGCATTTACACTTGGGAAGATCTTTCCCGAGTGTTTGTCAGAACGTTTGAGGGAACTTGCAAGCGACCAACAGGGCTGACAGAGCTGCAAACTTGTGTGCAGAAGCCGAATGAGACTTTGAGAGATTACATCCAGAGATGGATCACACTGCATCACACGATAGAGAATGTTTCTGATCATCAGGCAGTGCCTTCAAGGAAGGCGTTAAGTACAAAGAGCTAAACCTGAAATTCGGCCGAACCGGAGACATGTCTCTGAGTCGAATGATGGAGATAGCCACCAAGTATGCTAATGGTGAAGAAGAGGATCAGCTCCGGAGTGGCAAGCACAAGTCAGTCGCCCACGAAACCGGAGGAGGTAACTCCAGTCGGAAGCAGAAACGAAAAGCCAAGCCAGCTGCTCCTGGAGAAGCCTTGACCGTGACGCAGGGAAAATTTAAGGGGAAGCCCAAAGGGCCTTGGAACCCCAAGAAAGTAAAGGATAAAGAAGGAAACGACGTGATGGGTTTGCCGTGCCACATCCACACGAAGAAAGATGAGGAGGGTAATTTTATTTACCCGAAACATACCACTCGACAGTGTCGGCTCTTGATCCAGCAGTTCCAGGGGAAACAACCCAAGGACAAGGAGAAGGAGTCGGACAAGGTTGATGACAAAGAGGATAGTGATGATGGATATCCCCAAGTCAATTCCACCCTGATGATTTTTGCTGATGTTGAAAGCAAAAGTCGACTGAAAGTTATAAACCGAGAGGTGAATATGGTTGCTCCGGCGACACCCAACTATCTGAAGTGGTCTCAGACGGCCATCACATTCGACCAGTCTGATCACCCGACGCACATAGCCACCCCTGGGAGGCAAGCTCTGGTGGTCGACCCAATCATCGAAGGCACTCGACTGACTAAAGTATTGATGGATGGTGGCAGTAGTTGGAATATACTGTACGCAGAGACACTGAAAGGGATGGGCATTCTGATGTCCAGACTCAGTACAAGCAACATGAGTTTCTACGGAGTCATTCCTGGCAAGAAGGCTGCGTAACTCGGCCAGATTGCTCTTGATGTGGTTTTTGGTGATTCCAAAAATTTCCGCAAAGAAAAGTTAACATTTGAGGTTCTGGATTTCCAGAGTGCCTATCACGCTATTTTGGGCAGGCCAACTTATGCACGTTTTATGGCTCGACCATGTTACGTGTACCTCAAATTGAAGATGCCTGGCCCTAAAGGTGTGATCACTGTCACTGGTAATCGCAAGAAGGCGGAAGAGTGCTTTCAGAAAGGCTCAAAGATCGCCGATGCTCAGATGGTAGCAGAAGAGTGGCAGGAACACCAGAAAATGCAGACCCGAGTGATTTGTTGTGAGCTAAGAAGCCTACTACAGAATCAGCGTTTCAGTCGTCCGGTGAGACAAAGCTGGTTCACATCCACCCGACCGACCCCAATGCTGCTCCGACTAATATCTCCACAACACTCGACCCCAAATAGGAAGAAGCGCTCATCCAGTTCCTCCGTGAGAATTGGGACATCTTTGCATGGAAACCTTCTGACATGCCAGGTGTACCCAGGGGACTAGCTGAGCATCGTCTGCGAGTCAATTCAAAGGCGAAACCTGTCAGGAACATCTGCGACGGTCCGCCGTCCAGAAAAGGAAGGCCATTGGCGAAGAGGTGGCTCAGCTGTTAGCAGCAGAGTTTATACGAGAAATTTACCACTACGAGTGGCTCGCCAATGTTGTCATGGTCCCCAAGAAGGACAAGTCACTTCGCATGTGCATTGACTTTAAACATATCAATCGGGCCTGCCTGAAAGATCATTTTCCTCTCCCCCGCATCGACCAAATAGTCGACTCGACTGCAGGATGTGAGCGACTGTCTTTCTTAGACGCCTATTCCGGGTACCATCAGATCCGTCTGTATGGACCCGATGAGATCAAAACAACTTTCATCACCCCATTCGGGTGCTTCTGTTATGTCACCATGCCTTTCGGCCTAAAAAATGCCGGAGCCATGTTCATGAGGATGATTCAGAAATGTTTGCTCACTCAAATCAGTCGGAATGTGGAAGCATACATGGATGATATTATGGTCAAGTCACGGAAAGGTTTCGACCTGCTGACTGACCTCGCTGAAACATTTGCCAACCTCAGGAGGTATGATATCAAGCTTAATCCATCAAAGTGCACATTCGGAGTTCCTGGCAGAAAATTACTTGGTTTTCTCGTTTCTGAACGAGGAATCGATGCAAACCCAGAGAAAGTGGGCACTATACTCCGAATGAAAAGACCTGTGTGTGTGCACGATGTTCAGAAGCTTACTGGTTGCTTGGCCGCTTTAAGTCGATTCATCTCTCGTCTCGGTGAAAAGGCATTGCCTCTTTACCGACTGATAAAGAAGTCAGACAAGTTCGAGTGGACTCCTGAAGCTGATGCAGCGTTTGCAGAGCAAAAAGCCCTGCTTTCCACCCAGCCGGTGCTTGCTGCCTCGATCAACAAAGAGCCTTTGTTGCTTTACATTGCAGCCACGGGACAAGTCATCAGTACAGTACTTACGGTCGAGCGGGAAGAAGAAGGGAAAGCCTTCAAAGTTCAGCGCCCAGTATTTTATATTTCTGAAGTCCTGATCCCATCAAAGCAAAGATACCCTCACTATCAGAAGCTTGTATATGGGATTTATATGACCACGAAGAAAGTTGCTCACTACTTCTCTGACCATACCATTACAGTCGTCAGCGACGCCCCATTGCCAGAGATTCTGCACAACAGAGATGCAATTGGTCAAGTGGCCAAATGGGCGATTGAACTCCTTCCCCTGGATATCAAATTTGAGGCAAAGAAAGCTATCAAGTCCCAAGCAATAGCAGATTTCCTCGCCGAGTGGACTGAACAGCAACTGCCGACTCAAGTTCACTCGGAGCACTGGACCATGTTCTTTGATGGCTCTAAGATGCTGAATGGTTCCGGTGTAGGGGTAGTGTTGGTTTCCCCCCGAGGAGATAAGCTCAGATATGTACTCCAGATTCACTTCGATTCCTCCAACAATGAAGCAGAATTGTCAGGACCCCGACTCGATGCCACATCGATCTAGCATGTAACACCTCATATCACTTTGTGGCCTCACGCACGGTATTCCCACGGGTGTCGCCTTACCCTTTGCCCGGGACCGTGTGCGCCTTTTGGCACACGTATATGATAGTCTCGCTAGCATCCATATGGTAAGGAGCCCGGGCTGACATGGCTAGTCGTAAACCCAAAGTGGCACAGACTTACAGGGATAGGCATCCATGACCCAGCATCGAACGTGTCGGTCATCAGCAAGTGAATCCGGGCTGTAGCACTGGGCTAGCGGGACTCCAGTAAACCGGGGTGTAGCGGGCTAACAGGACTCCCGGTATTCATCGCATGACATTTCCCCGAAGGGACAGACACAGGAACGAAGAAGGACACATGTCGGCCAGCCTAAGTGTTCCGGAGCAGTAGCAAGCTACCAGGGCTCAGTAGAAACACTAGGAGACATTTCCCGGTAAGAGAGACTACTAAGGATAAACAACTAGATAGTCAGATCCCACACATACCAAGCATTTCAATCATACACACAATATGCTCGATATGTGCAAATACAACAAGGCATCACAACATGACTCTACGACACAAGTACTTTATTTAAAGGCTCGGAGAGCCATACATATCATACACACAAGTACGGGTCACACGACCCAGCATTCAAGTCATACAAGCATACAAGCCAACAACGGAAGTAACTTGTCTGAGTACAGACAACTAATAAAATAAAAGAGGCTTGGGAAGCCTGGCTATACTACATGGTCCTTCACAAGCTCAGGATCACCACCTGGGCCTTAGTCTACTCATTGATGTCAACGTCTATGAAGAACCCATCAGAAGGGGTTGCAGAGTCTTCTGAAAAAATGTAAATTAAAGCAACATGAGTACAAAGGTACTCAGCAAGACTTACGTCAGATCCTACATACATGCACAATATCAAGAAGGGTTGGTGGGGTTATTGCAGCAAGCCAGCTTTGACTCTTGGCTAAGCTATCCTAAGAGACACCAACTTGAAATGGTTTTGCGCACTCGAGTCCACTACACACCAACTCAATACACTACCGAGGATCCACCTCCGTCATCCTACGGAAGAGCCATCCTCGGCACTCACGCTTATCTTGAGAATTTTAGTAGTATCCATTTACTTGTCTATGAACTGTATAGGCAACCAAGTAGTCCTTTACCGCGGACGCGGCTATTCGAATAGATAATGTTAACCCTGCAGGGGTGTACTCCTTCATACATGTTTCCACCACTTAGCATCTGCACACGACATGTGCTCGGCAGACTTCAAGCGAAAGCCGACGTGGGTGTAGACCACGACCTACCTAAACACCTAAGTCTCTAGTCCAGGTTTATCTCCTATTCAGGTTCCATCCGCAGGGGGTCCGGCCGAGGTTTCCACATACGGCCTCGAACGATGTGTACAGGGTTCCGAGACACCTAACGGGTGACCGTGTACCCGGCCACGTACCTACCGCATCACAGCCCACCCCGCGGTCAGCGCTGTCCATGGCCTCCAGTAAGCTACAAACACGAGAAACTACTTGCAACTCCTGGACAGAGAACTAGGGTGAATAAGAAGTCGAGCGGGGTCATATTTCAGGGCCCAATGCATGGTAGTAGCTGAATCTTAAATCACACATACAGATCTTAGTGCTTAAGGTTGGCTTCAATGAAACAACCCACCATGTACTCCTACATGGCCTCTCATCGATACCTTTACCAAATCGTGTTCAACACATCACTCTCATTACCGGCATGATCATTTCACTCTAGCCCATCACCCAGATGAACCAGACCTGACACGACTCTAAGCATAGCAGGCATAGCAAGGTAGGAACAACACATACATATGGCTCAATCAACTCCTACACATGCTAGTGGGTTTCATCTAGTTACTGTGGCAATGACAGGTCATGCAGAGGAAATGGGTTCAACTACCGTAGCACACAGCAGTTTGAAACGCGTTGTCTTAATGCAGTAAAAGAGAGCAGAAGCGAGAACATGGGATTGTATCGATATGATCAAATGGTTGGTTGCTTGCCTGATGGGTCGATGCACTGATATTGTTCTTCGTTAGGGTAATTGTGGTTCTCCTCGGAGGCAGAACCTGCCGCAAAGAGCACCGATAAACAGACATCACCAAACAATATGCAACAATATGATGCATGCATGAGACATGGCAAAATGAGTGTATTGGGCTAATGCAACTAAGACCAGATGGGTTTGAACCATTTTGAATCAAAGATTCAAGTTTCAAACTCATAAATGGCCCTTTTAAGTGCCTTATCTTGTTCTGCACTAAACATCAGGTTAGCTTGTTTAAACATGCATGAAACCAGTACAGATGGATAGATTGGATTTTTCTGATCATTTTTCATATATAAAACTTTGCATTTGGAGTTACAGATTAATTTCTATGATTTTTTGAAGTTTGTGGTATTTACTGGAATTTCCTGTATAAAAATAATTCCAGTAAATAAATTACTGCGTCAGCATTACGTCGGGATGACGTCAGCGGTCAACGGAACAGTCCAGGTCAACCCTGACTAGTGGGTCCCGTGTGTCAGTGTAATTAGTTTAACTAAATATTAATTAAAACTAATCCTGATTAGTTAATAGGGCTGGGCCCCGTCTGTCATTGACCCAGGGGGGTCAAACTGGGCCCACCCGTGGTCAAACAAGGGGTCAGCTGGGTCAACTCACCGGCGTTTAGCCGCCGATGAGGCCGAACGCGGCGGCGAGAGTGGTTTTGTGCATTTCGGCGACCAAAAGAGCGGCGGAGGGCATCTACGTGTAGCTGGGAGCAAGCCGCAGCTCTTGGTGGTGTTGGTTGAGCTCGAGGTGGCCAGAAACGGCGCCGGCGATGAGCTTGGCGGTCGCCGGAGTTCGGGTGATGATGAACCCGAGGCTATGGAGCACGGCGAGGCATGTGGTGAGATGCTACGGGTTCCTACGAGTGCGGTGAGTGCGTTGGACATGGTGGTGTGGCCAGTGGGTGGCCGGAGTCACGTCGGCGACGAGCTCCACGGCGGCGCGTGCGGGTGAGCTACGTGCAGTCGCTACGGGGCTCGAGAGCGAGAAAGGCAAGGGGGGAGAGGTAGCTGAGCTCACGGCGGTCTCGAGGGAGCAGACGGCGCGGTCGGGGACGAGCTGGTGCGGCAGCGATGGCGAAGGGGATCTCCGGCGATGGCGGAGTCGGGCGAGGTCGGAGCAGAGTCCTCGGGGCAAGCGAGCGCTCGGGGCTCGGCTAGCTCGACGAAGAGGAGGGCGGCGGAGCTCCTGGACACGACGGCACGGCGCAAGGACGACAGAGAGCGCGACTACGACGACGGTGTGGCTGCGGTGGCGTCGGCCATGGCATGGGAGAGTGAGGGAGAGAGGCAGGGGGAGAATGGATGTGTCCACGGGATTCGGGGCGCGACGTGGAGCTCATACCGGTCGGCAGAGAGGCGAGGGAGGAAGCAGGGCGGCGGGCAGCTGCGTGGCGCGCGCTGGTGCCGCCGTCGAGCACCTGCCTGCCTGCCTGGCGAAGGCAAGCAGCTCGCTGGAGCTGGGCCGGCTAGGTGGGCTGGCTAGTTGGGCTGCCAGGTTAGTTCCCTCTCTCTCTCTCTTGTTTATCTTTTTTATTTATTCTGTAACTTTGTGGACTTTCTAAAAATACTTAGACAACTCCAAAAATCACCAAACTGCTCATGGCCACTAACTGGAATATATCCAGCATGGAACATTTTAGTTTGGGATTATTTGAGCATTTTAAAATAATTTATATAATTTAAATGCCCAAACTCAAATACTTATGATTTAATTCAAAGACCTTAAGATGACCTAGAAAATTGTGCACCACTTTTGGCAGAGGTTCTGAACCAAGGCAAAAATGATGGACATTTTAGAAGGGCATTTCAGGTTCATTGAAAATATTTTTAGTAAACCCTAGTTGGTTCCAGAGGGGGCTGGGGGTTCTGTCATCCCCATTTCAAGTTTCTGTTGAGAAAGATAGACATGATGCAACATTCTAATGCATGACTAGCTAGGATGTGACAACTCACCCCCACTCAAAAGAATCTCGTCCCGAGATTTAGGTTCCTCCGGAAAGAAGGCGGGGTACTCAAGTCGAAGACGATCCTCCCTTTCCCAAGTTGCTTCCTTCTCAGAATGGTGCGACCATTGAACCTTGAGAAACTTGATATTATGACGTCGAGTGGTACGCTCGGCTTGATCGAGGATACGAACGGGGTACTCTCGATACGTGAGGTTATCTTGAAGATCAAGCGTTTCGTGGTCCACTCTACAGATAGGATCCGAGAAGCAACGCCTGAGTTGGGAAACATGGAAGACATCGTGGACTCTGGAGAGATGCGGAGGTAGTTCCAATTGGTAGGCAACTTCTCCTCGTTTAGCGAGAATGCGAAAGGGTCCAATGTAGCGAGGAGCCAATTTGCCTTTGATACCGAAACGATGGGTTCCCTTCAGAGGAGTAACCCGAAGGTAAGCCTTCTCGTCAACCCCAAAAGTCATAGCCTTATGTTTTCGGTCATATTGACTCTTTTGACGAGATTGGGCTGTTTTCAACTTTTCACGAACAATGCGAACTTGCTCTTCTGCTTCCTGGATCATATCCGGGCCAAAGAATTGTCTTTCCCCGGTTTCTGACCAGTTAAGAGGCGTTCGACACCTTCGTCCATAGAGAACTTCAAAAGGGGCTTTACCCAAGCTAGATTGATAGCTGTTGTTATAAGCAAATTCAGCAAATGGAAGGCATTTCTCCCAATCCATTCCGAATGAGATAACAGAAGCTCGAAGCATGTCTTCTAGAATCTGGTTGACACGTTCTACTTGACCACTTGATTGAGGGTGAAAAGCAGTGCTAAAGGAAAGGCGGGTTCCCATAGCATTTTGGAAACTTCCCCAAAATCGAGAGGTGAAGAGACTTCCTCGATCCGAGTTAATTTCCAGTGGAACACCATGGAGGGATACTATTCGGGAGATATACAAGTCTGCTAGCTGACTAGCGGTTATACTCTCGCAAACAGGCAAGAAATGGGCTACTTTGGAAAGATGATCGACAACGACGAAGATAGCGTTATTCCCTCTCTTGGTCCTGGGAAAACCGGTGATGAAATCCATACCAATTTTATCCCATTTCCATTTAGGAATAGCTAAAGGTTGAAGGGTGCCAGCAGGCCGTTGATGCTCTGCTTTTACATGACGACAGACATCGCAGCTAGCAACAAATTGAGCAATGTCTCTCTTCATCCTAGTCCACCAGAACCTCTGGCGTAGGTCCTGATACATCTTGGTACTACCGGGATGAATGGTGAGAGGAGATTCATGAGCTTCCTTAAGGATCAACTGCCGTAATTGTTGGTTTTTGGGAACCACTAGACGGTTCTCAAAGTACACAACACCATGATCATTTGTAGAGAAACATTTAGCATCTCCGCTAGCAATGTTCTCCTTGATCCTAGATATTCCTTTATCTCGTTTTTGGGCAGCGATGATTTGATCCGTAAGAGTAGGTTTCGCCACCAAGGTGGAAAGAAATCCTTGAGGAACGATGTGAAGATTAAGCTTCTGAAATTCCTCATGGAGAAGCGGTTGACTTTGTTGTAACACCAGATTGTTACAATAAGATTTACGACTTAGTGCATCAGCCATGACATTGGCTTTTCCTGGGGTGTAAGTTATCCCTAAGTCAAAATCTGTGATCAACTCGACCCAACGTCTTTGCCTGAGATTCAAATCCGGTTGGGTGAATATATACTTCAGACTTTGGTGATCAGTGAAGATTTCACAACGATTACCGAGGAGGTAATGTCGCCAGGTTTTGAGTGCATGGACTACAGCTGCAAGCTCTAGATCATGAGTAGGATAATTCTCCTCATGTGGGTGCAATTGCCGTGAAGCATAGGCAATTACGTGACGATCTTGCATAAGAATGCAACCTAGTCCTTGTCGCGAGGCATCGCAATAGATAACAAAGTCCTTAGAGAAATCTGGTGGTACCAGTACGGGAGCAGATGTCAGGCGTCTTTTTAGTTCCTGAAAGTTGTGCTCACATTGTGGAGTCCACTCGAACTTTTTATCTTTCTTGAGGAGTTCAGTAGAGGTTTAGCAACCTTGGAGAAGTTCTCGACAAAGCAGCGACAATAGCTCGCTAAGCCAAGGAAACTCCGAACTTGCTTGACCGATTCAGGTGGAGTCCAATTAAGGACGGCTTGAACTCGCTCGGGATTGACAGCAATACCCTTACCAGAAATTACATGTCCTAGATAGGTCACTTCTGGCAACCAAAATTCGCATTTAGAAAATTTGGCATAAAGGCGATGCTCTCGAAGTTTCATCAACACTAGCCTTAGATGCTCGGCATGTTCTTCCTTGTTCTTGGAGTAGATGAGTATATCATCGAGGTAGACCACGACGAACTTATCCAAATACTCCATGAAGATTGACTTCATTAAGCGAGAGAAGGTGGCTGGAGCGTTGGTTAAACCTAAGGACATGACGGTGTACTCGTATTGGCCATAACGAGTAACAAAGGCCGTTTTAGGAATGTCCTCGTTCCTGATTTTGATTTGATGGTAGCCCAACCTCAAATCCATTTTGGAGAAGATTGAGGATCCAGCAAGCTGATCATACAGATCGTTGATCCTGGGGAGCAGATACTTGTTCTTGATTGTGACCAGGTTGACTGGTCGATAATCTACAACCATCCGATCCGTACCATCCTTCTTCTTGACGAAGAGGACGGGACAAGCCCATGGAGACGAACTAGGACGGATGAAACCCTTTTTCAAGGACTCATCGAGTTGAAGCTCGGCTAGTTCTAGTGGTGCCATTTTATAGGGTCTTCTAGAAATCGGGGCAGTTCCTGGAATGAGATCTATTACGAACTCGACATCTCTGTCAGGTGGAACACCTGGCAATTCCTCTGGAAAGACATCCAGAAAGTCACGGACTACCGGAACGTCTTCGAGGTCTGGCAAAGGACTGGCGTTAAGAGAATATAGCTGTCGCTTGGCTACTCGGGTCAAGACATTGACTATCTTTCCCGAAGGATGTGTGAGTTGAATAGTCCTAGAGAAGCAATCAATCTTAGCATGATGGGCTGACATCCAGTCCATACCCAAGATGATATTAATATCCGAAGATTTGAGAGCTATCAAAGTTGCGAGAAAAACAAGTCTGTCGACTTAAATTTCATTTCCATGGCTTACTCTAGAGGTTTGCCATCTAAAACCAGGAGTGGAAATTTCCATCGTGGACGGCATGTCGCAGAATGCGGTGTTATGCAGACGAGCATAGTTTTCAGATATGAATGAATGAGATGCTCCAGTATCGAAAAGAACAGATGCCGGGTGGCAATTAACAAGGAGCATACCGAGAACGACGTTGGGATCCTCTTGAGCTTCTTCAGCAGAGATACAGTTGACATGGCCACGTGCAGCGGTGGCCGGCTTGGTGTAGAACGCTTTCCCTGTCGGCTTGCCATGGCCAACAGCTTTTCCAGACTGGTTGGGGTTGGTCTAGGGACACTCGCGCAGGTAGTGACCCGATTCCCCACACTTGAAGCATGTCACGGAGCTGGTGCGTGGAGGAGCATTGTTGGTTGGACCACCATAGGGCTTGGCTGGTGCAAACTGCTGAGTTGGGCGAGGCGCCTGATAGGATGGCCTCGGTGTGAATCTGGGTGGCAGGGCGGTGTTAGGCACCCACACCCGGCGCTTCTGAGGACCAGCACCGGATGAGGAACCCATGTCACGGCCATGCTTGCGTGTTGCCTCATAATCAGTCTGACCAGACTCAGCACTGATGGCTTTGTTAACAAGCTTCTGGAAAGATGTGCACTCATGCAGACGGAGGTCACGGCGAAGCTCAGGGCTAAGTCCCTTGCGGAACCTTGCTTGCTTCTTGGCATCGGTGGAAACTTCCTCAGTTGCATACCGTGCTAGGTTACCGAACTCCCTGCTGTATGCATCCACAGAGAGTCGACCTTGAGTGAAACTGCAGAACTCCTAATGTTTACGGTCCATAAGACCCTCCGGAATGTGGTGTTCACGGAAGGCCTCGTTGAATTCAGCCCAAGTAGTGACCTGGCCCACTAGGCGCATGGCTCCATAGTTCTCCCACCAGAGACTGGCAGGGCCTTCAAGATGATATGCAGCAAATGTGACCTTGTCAGCCTCAGCTACAAGTGCAGATCGTAGCTTGTGAGTAATACTGCGAAGCCAGTCATCAGCGTCGAGGGGCTCGATAGAGTGGTGGAAGGTGGGTGGATGTAACTTGATGAAGTCACTGAGTGACACCAAGTTATTCCTTTGATGATGTGCTGTGTTTTGCTCGATGCGTTCCAACAAACGGTTGGTCTCCCACTTGTTTCTCTCGGCTTCCAGCATAACCTCGGCCAGAGAGGGAGGGTGAGGCAGGTTTGTTTCCCCAACTCTGCTGCCTTCGGCCTGCTCTGGGGGAGAAGGGTTGGTGCGGGTGTTAACCATCCTAGGGAAAACAAGACAATGGTTTAGTCCAGGATGATAAGATTCTGACATAGAAATGTAGAATGTAATGGATAATTTGGAATGTAAGATGATCATCCGTATGACATGGTGGATACAGAAACTGCTTCTTTTATCCATCGTCATACACACCATACAAGGTTTAGTACAAAACCAAACAAAGTACTACTACGGTGAGAGGAAGATTACATCTCATCGGAGGCATTCCAAGCTCCTATACATTATTTTTCTACACCTCCGGAAGTGGTACAAGCTAAGTCATATCCCACGAGTCACGCAGGACGGTGGACGATACAACTAGTACGATACTAGTGATACTACTACTAACTCAGACAGCTCCGTAGTAGTCTTCATAGAAGTCACCTCCATAGCCTGGAAGCTCAACGTGATCATCCGGAAACAGTCGGTCCCGTGGAGCTTGTGGACCATAGGGGCTAGGATGAGGTCTTGGACCAACAAACGGTGGCCCGCGGGGACCACGAGGTGGGGGTGATGCCTCCTACATCACACCAATCCATCATGTCTGGCAGAGCAGATCTCACAGGATAGAGATCTCGCATATCCATATATCCCGCTTGCACAGCCGGTGCAAACCGAGTCAAAGTGGCCCAATGATCAGCACGGGTATTGAAAAGCTCTAGTCTCAAGGCCCGATTTTCACGGTCCTTGTCTTCAAGCAACTGTGCAGTGGTGCGGGTCAGTGAATCCTCCTGAGTGGAGTCAGCATAGATAGCCTGGAGATACCCTTGTGCTCCCGGGAGTGAAGCTGGCATATATCGGAAATCGGAGTCCCGAAATAGGCCAGTCCTGACTCGCATGATGGTCATCATAGAGTAGGCAGCATCCTGCACAGCCATCTCAATAGTAACCCCGAGTCCATAGGAGCAGTGGAGGGGCTCGGTAGATCCAGGATAAGATGGAAATATCCTGACAGTGCAAAAATATTGACTTTGATTAAAGTCTCGGAATTGCTCTTCGACCGTGTACTCAGGATACCAACGGTATCCAGCCTCAGTCATTACCCTGACCAACATGGCAGTATGGCCGGGTACATCTAGGCATCGAGTCAAACGAACCACTTGATTCTGAGAACGGAAAGCCATCTGGAACATGATAACCACAAGACATTAGAATTCCTAGCAGAAATTGAACAGCATAACGGCTGTAAATGCTCAAAAAGGATTTTGAGGCATTTTGCAAGGAATTGCATAGACACTCAACAACATCATATCAAGGTTCTGGGTCCATCTTAACAACATAATGGGGTAGTAGAACTGAACTAGGCTTGTATCCATCAAACCTATAAGGTACTACTGATTAGTAACACGTGAACCTGATAGAGAGAAAAGATCCTAATTCCTTAACCCCCGGTGGAAGAATAGACTGACTCGGATCAGAATGCCATGAGGAAAAGAAGTAAAAAGAGCCTTATGTTCCATCCCACAATCAATTCCCCTACATATAACTAAAGCATTTCTAGACTCAACATCGACCAGCTTGGCTTGGAGAACCTACAGGCAGTCCGGCTCTGATGCCAACGCTGTCAGGACCCCGACTCGATGCCACATCGATCTAGCATGTAACACCTCATATCACTTTGCGGCCTCACGCACGGTATTCCCATGGGTGTCGCCTTACCCTTTGCCCGGGACCGTGTGTGCCTTTTGGCACACGTATATGATAGTGTCGCTAGCATCCATATTATAAGGAGCCCGGGTTGACATGGCTAGTCGTAAACCCAAAGTGGCACAGACTTACAGGGACAGGCATCCATGACCCAGCATTGAACATGTCGGTCATCAGCAAGTGAATCCGGGCTGTAGCACTGGGCTAGCAGGACTCCGGTAAACCGGGCTGTAGCGGGCTAACAGGACTCCGGTATTCATCGCGTGACATTTCCCCGAAGGGACAGACACAGGAACGAAGAAGGACACATGCCGGCCAGCCTAAGTGTTCCGGAGCAGTAGAAAGCTACCAGGGCTCAGTGGAAACACTAGGAGACATTTCCCGGTAAGAGAGACTACTAAGGATAAACAACCAGATAGTCAGATCCCACACATACCAAGCATTTCAATCATACACACAATATGCTCGATATGTGCAAATACAACAAGGCATCACAACGTGACTCTACGACACAAGTACTTTATTTAAAGGCTCAGAGAGCCATACATATCATACACACAAGTATGGGTCACACAACCCAGCATTCAAGTCATACAAGCATACAAGCCAACAGCGGAAGTAACTTGTCTGAGTACAGACAACTAATAAAATAAAAGAGGCTTGGGAAGCCTGGCTATACTACATGGTCCTTCACAAGCTCAGGATCACCACCTGGGCCTTAGTCTACTCATCGATGTCAACGTCTATGAAGAACCCATCAGAAGGGGTTGCAGAGTCTTCTGAAAAAATGTAAATTAAAGCAACATGAGTACAAAGGTACTCAGCAAGACTTACATCAGATCCTACATACATGCACATTATCAAGAAGGGTTGGTGGGGTTATTGCAGCAAGCCAGCTTCGACTCTTGGATAAGCTATCTTACGAGACACCAACTTGAAATGGTTTTGCGCACACGAGTCCACTACACACCAACTCAATACACTACCGAGGATCCACCTCTGTCATCCTACGGAAGAGCCATCCTCGGCACTCACGCTTATCTTGAGAATTTTAGTAGTATCCATTTACTTGTCTATGAACTGTATAGGCAACCAAGTAGTCCTTTACCGCGGACACGGCTATTCGAATAGATAATGTTAACCCTGCAGGGGTGTACTTCTTCATACATGTTTCCACCACTTAGTGTCTGCACACGACATGTGCTCGGCAGACTTCAAGCGAAAGCCGACATGGGTGTAGACCACGACCTACCTAAACACCTAAGTCTCTAGTCCAGGTTTATCGCCTATTCAGGTTCCATCCGCAGGGAGTCCGGCCGAGGTTTCCACATACGGCCCCGAACGATGTGTACAGGGTTCCGAGACACCTAACGGGTGCCCGTGTACCCGGCCACGTACCTACCGCATCACAGCCCACCCCGCGGTCAGCGCTGTCCACGGCCTCCACCAGAAACTACTTGCAACTCCTGGACAGAGAACTAGGGTGAATAAGAAGTCGAGCGGGGTCATATTTCAGGGCCCAATGCATGGTAGTAGCTGAATCTTAAATCACACATACAGATCTCAGTGCTTAAGGTTGGCTTCAATGAAACAACCCACCATGTACTCCTACATGGCCTCTCATCGATACCTTTACCAAATCGTGTTCAACACATCACTCTCATTACCGGCATGATCATTTCACTCTAGCCCATCACCCAGATGAACCAGACCTGACACGACTCTAAGCATAGCAGGCATAGCAAGGTAGGAACAACACATACATATGGCTCAATCAACTCCTACACATGCTAGTGGGTTTCATCTAGTTACTGTGGCAATGACAGGTCATGCAGAGGAAATGGGTTCAACTACCGTTGCACACAGCAGTTTGAAACGCGTTGTCTTAATGCAGTAAAAGAGAGCAGAAGTGAGAACATGGGATTGTATCGATATGATCAAATGGTTGGTTGCTTGCCTGATGGGTCGATGCACTGATATTGTTCTTCATTAGGGTAATCGTGGTTCTCCTCGGAGGCAGAACCTGCCGCAAAGAGCACCGATACACAAATATCACCAAACAATATGCAATAATATGATGCATGCATGAGACATGGCAAAATGAGTGTATTGGGCTAATGCAACTAAGACCAGATGGGTTTGAACCATTTTGAATCAAAGATTCAAGTTTTAAACTCATAAATGGCCCTTTTAAGTGCGTTATCTTGTTCTGCACTAAACATCAGGTTAGCTTGTATAAACATGCATGAAACCAGTACAGATGGATGGATTGGATTTTTCTGATCATTTTTCATATATAAAACTTTGCATTTGGAGTTACAGATTAATTTCTATGATTTTTTGAAGTTTGTGGTATTTACTGGAATTTCCTGTATAAAAATAATTCCAGTAAATAAATTACTGTGTCAGCAATACGTCATGATGACGTCAGCGGTCAATGGAACAGTCCAGGTCAACCCTGACTAGTGGGTCCCGTGTGTCAGTGTAATTAGTTTAAGTAAATATTAATTAAAACTAATCCTGATTAGTTAACAGGCTGGGCCCCGCCTGTCATTGACCCAGGGGGGTCAAACTGGGCCCACCCATGGTCAAACGAGGGGTCAGCGGGGTCAACTCACCGGCGTTTAGCCGCTGGCGAGGCCGAACGCGGCGCGAGAGTGGTTTTGTGCATTCCGGCGACCAAAAGAGCGGCGGAGGGCATCTACGTGTAGCTGGGAGCAAGCCGCAGCTCTTGGTGGTGTTGGTTGAGCTCAGGGTGGCCGGAAACGGCGCCGGCGATGAGCTTGGCGGTCACCGGAGTTCGGGTGATGATGAACCCGAGGTTACGGAGCACGGCGAGGCGTGTGGTGAGATGCTACGGGTTCCTACGAGTGCGGTGAGTGCGTTGGACATGGTGGTGTGGCCAGTGGGTGGCCGGAGTCACGTTGGCAACGAGCTCCGCGGCGGCGCATGCAGGTGAGCTACGTGCAGTCGCTGCGGGGCTCGAGAGCGAGAAAGGCAAGGGGGGAGAGGTAGCTGAGCTCACGACGGTCTCGAGGGAGCAGACGGCGCGGTCAGGGACGAGCTAGTGCGGCGGCAACGGCGAAGGGGATCTCCGGCGATGGAGGAGTTGGGCGAGGTCGGAGCAGAGGCCTTGGGGCAAGCGAGCACTCGGGGCTCGGCGAGCTCGACGAAGAGGAGGGCGGCGGAGCTCCTGGACACGACGGCACGACACAAGGACGACGGAGAGCGCGACTACGATGACGGTGCGGCTGCGGTGGCGTCGGCCATGGCATGGGAGAGCGAAGGAGAGAGGCAGGGGGAGAATGGATGTGTCCACGGGATTTGGGGCACGACGTGGAGCTCATACCGGTCGGCAGAGAGGCGAGGGGAGGAAGCAGGGCGGCGGGCAGCTGGGTGGCGCGCGCTGGTGCCGCCGTCGAGCACCTGCCTGCCTGGCGAAGGCAAGCAGCTCGCTGGAGCTGGGCCGGCTAGGTGGGCTGGCTAGTTGGGCTGCCAGGTTAGTTCCCTCTCTCTCTCTCTTGTTTATCTTTTTTATTTATTCTGTAACTTTGTGGACTTTCTAAAAATACTTAGACAACTCCAAAAATCACCAAACTGCTCATGGCCACTAACTGGAATATATCCAGCATGGAACATTTTAGTTTGGGATTATTTGAGCATTTTAAAATAATTTATATAATTTAAATGCCCAAACTCAAATACTTATGATTTAATTCAAAGACCTTAAGATGACCTAGAAAATTGTGCACCACTTTTGGCAGAGGTTCTGAACCAAGGCAAAAATGATGGACATTTTAGAAGGGCATTTCAGGTTCATTGAAAATATTTTTAGTAAACCCTAGTTGGTTCCAGAGGAAGCTGGGGGTTCTGTCATCCCCATTTCAAGTTTCTGTTGAGAAAGATAGACATGATGCAACACTCTAATGCATGACTAGCTAGGATGTGACAACTCACCCCCACTCAAAAGAATCTCGTCCCGAGATTTAGGTTCCTCCGGAAAGAAGGCGGGGTACTCAAGTCGAAGACGATCCTCCCTTTCCCAAGTTGCTTCCTTCTCAGAATGGTGCGACCATTGAACCTTGAGAAACTTGATATTATGACGTCGATGGTACGCTCGGCTTGATCGAGGATACGAACGGGGTACTCTCGATACGTGAGGTTATCTTGAAGATCATGCGTTTCGTGGTCCACTCCACAGATAGGATCCGAGAAGCAACGTCTGAGTTGGGAAACGTGGAAGACATCATGGACTCTGGAGAGATGCGGAGGTAGTTCCAATTGGTAGGCAACTTTTCCTCGTTTAGCGAGAATGCGAAAGGGTCCAATGTAGCGAGGAGCCAATTTGCCTTTGATACCGAAACGATGGGTTCCCTTCAGAGGAGTAACCCGAAGGTAAGCCTTCTCGTCAACCCCAAAAGTCATAGCCTTATGTTTTCGGTCATATTGACTCTTTTGACGAGATTGGGCTGTTTTCAACTTTTCACGAACAATGCGAACTTGCTCTTCTGCTTCCTGGATCATATCCGGGCCAAAGAATTGTCTTTCCCCGGTTTCTGACCAGTTAAGAGGCGTTCGACACCTTCGTCCATAGAAAACTTCAAAAGGGGCTTTACCCAAGCTAGATTGATAGCTGTTGTTATAAGCAAATTTAGCAAATGGAAGGCATTTCTCCCAATCCATTCCGAATGAGATAACAGAAGCTCGAAGCATGTCTTCTAGAATCTGGTTGACACGTTCTACTTGACCACTTGATTGAGCGTGAAAAGCAGTGCTAAAGGAAAGGCGGGTTCCCATAGCATTTTGGAAACTTTCCGAAAATCGAGAGGTGAAGAGACTTCCTCGATCCGAGTTAATTTCTAGTGGAACACCATGGAGGGATACTATTCGGGAGATATACAAGTCTGCTAGCTGACTAGTGGTTATACTCTCGCGAACAGGCAAGAAATGGGCTACTTTGGAAAGACGATCGACAACAACGAAGATAGCGTTATTCCCTCTCTTGGTCCTGGGAAAACCGGTGATGAAATCCATACCAATTTTATCCCATTTCCATTCAGGAATAGCTAAAGGTTGAGGGGTGCCAGCAGGCCGTTGAGGCTCTGCTTTTACACGACGACAGACGTCGCAGCTAGCAACAAATTGAGCAATGTCTCTATTCATCCTAGTCCACCAGAACCTCTGGCGTACGTCCTGATACATCTTGGTACTAACGGGATGAATGGTGAGAGGAGATTCATGAGCTTCCTTAAGGATCAACTGCCGTAATTGTTGGTTTTTGGGAACCACTAGACGGTTCTCAAAGTACACAACACCATGATCATTTGTAGAGAAACATTTAGCATCTCCGCTAGCAATGTTGTCCTTGATCCTAGATATTCCTTTATCTCGTTTTTGGGCAGCGATGATTTGATCCGTAAGAGTAGGTTTCGCCACCAAGGTGGAAAGAAATCCTTGAGGAACGATGTGAAGATTAAGCTTCCGAAATTTCTCATGGAGAAGCGGTTGACTTTGTCGTAACATCAGATTGTCAATAAGATTTACGACTTAGTGAATCAGCCATGACATTGGCTTTTCCTGGGGTGTAAGTTATCCCTAAGTCGAAATCTTTGATCAACTCGACCCAACGTCTTTGCCTGAGATTCAAATCCGGTTGGGTGAATATATACTTCAGACTTTGGTGATCAGTGAAGATTTCACAACGATTACCGAGGAGGTAATGTCGCCAGGTTTTGAGTGCATGGACTACAGCTGCAAGCTCTAGATCATGAGTAGGATAATTCTCCTCATGTGGGTGCAATTGCCGTGAAGCATAGGCAATTACGTGACGATCTTGCATAAGAATGCAACCTAGTCCTTGTCGCGAGGCGTCGCAATAGATAACAAAGTCCTTAGAGAAATCTGGTGGTACCAGTACGGGAGCAGATGTCAGGCGTCTTTTTAGTTCCTGAAAGTTGTGCTCACATTGTGGAGTCCACTCGAACTTTTTATCTTTCTTGAGGAGTTCAGTAGAGGTTTAGCAACCTTGGAGAAGTTCTCGACAAAGCAGCGACAATAGCTCGCTAAGCCAAGGAAACTCCGAACTTGCTTGACCGATTCAGGTGGAGTCCAATTAAGGATGGCTTGAACTCGCTCGGGATTGACAGCAATACCCTTACCAGAAATTACATGTCCTAGATAGGTCACTTCTGGCAACCAAAATTCGCATTTAGAAAATTTGGCATAAAGGCGATGCTCTCGAAGTTTCATCAACACTAGCCTTAGATGCTCGGCATGTTCTTCCTTGTTCTTGGAGTAGATGAGTATATCATCGAGGTAGACCACGACGAACTTATCCAAATACTCCATGAAGATTGAGTTCATTAAGCGAGAGAAGGTGTCTGGAGCGTTGGTTAAACCGAAGGACATGACGGTGTACTCGTATTGGCCATAACGAGTAACAAAGGCCGTTTTAGGAATGTCCCCGTTCCTGATTTTGATTTGATGGTAGCCCAACCTCAAATCCATTTTGGAGAAGACTGAGGATCCAGCGAGCTGATCATACAGATCGTTGATCCTGGGGAGCGGATACTTGTTCTTGATTGTGACCAGGTTGACTGGTCGATAATCTACAACCATCCGATCCGTACCATCCTTCTTCTTGACGAAGAGGACGGGACAAGCCCATGGAGACGAACTAGGACGGATGAAACCCTTTTTCAAGGACTCATCGAGTTGAAGCTCGGCTAGTTCTAGTGGTGCCATTTTATAGGGTCTTCTAGAAATCGGGACAGTTCCTGGAATGAGATCTATTACGAACTCGACATCTCTGTCAGGTGGAACACCTGGCAATTCCTCTGGAAAGACATCCGGAAAGTCACGGACTACCGGAACGTCTTCGGGGTCTGGCAAAGGACTGGCGTTAAGAGAATATAGCTGTCGCTTGGCTACTCGGGTCAAGACATTGACTATCTTTCCCGAAGGATGTGTGAGTTGAACAGTCCTAGAGAAGCAATCAATCTTAGCATGATGGGCTGACATCCAGTCCATACCCAAGATGATATTAATATCCGAAGATTTGAGAGCTATCAAAGATGCGAGAAAAACAAGTCTGTCAACTTAAATTTCATTTCCATGGCTTACTCTAGAGGTTTGCCATCTAGAACCAGGAGTGGAAATTTCTATCGTGGACGGCATGTCGCAGAATGCGGTGTTATGCAGACGAGCATAGTTTTCGGATATGAATGAATGAGATGCTCCAGTATCGAAAAGAATAGATGCCGGGTGGCAATTAACAAGGAGCGTACCGAGAACGACGTTGGGATCCTCTTGAGCTTCTTCAGCAGAGATACAGTTGACATGGCCACGTGCAGCAGTGGCCGGCTTGGCGTAGAACGCTTTCCCTGTCGGCTTGCCACGGCCAACAGCTTTTCCAAACTGGTTGGGGTTGGTCTGGGGACACTCGCGCAGGTAGTGACCCGATTCCCCACACTTGAAGCATGTCACGGAGCTGGTGCGTGGAGGAGCATTGTTGGTTGGACCACCATAGGGCTTGGCTGGTGCAAACTGCTGAGTTGGGCGAGGCGCCTGATAGGATGGCCTCGATGTGAACCTGGGTGGCAGGGCGGTGTTAGGCACCCACACCCGGCGCTTCTGAGGACCAACACCGGATGAGGAACCCATGTCACGGCCATGCTTGCGTGTTGCCTCATAATCAGTCTGACCAGACTCAGCACTGATGGCTTTGTTAACAAGCTTCTCGAAAGATGTGCACTAATGCATACAGAGGTCACGGCGAAGCTCAGGGCTAAGTCCCTTGCGGAACCTTGCTTGCTTCTTGGCATCGGTGGAAACTTCCTCGGTTGCATACCGTGCTAGGTTATCGAACTCCCTGCTGTATGCATCCACAGAGAGTCGACCTTGAGTAAACTGCAGAACTCCTCATGTTTACGGTCCATAAGACCCTCCGGAATGTGGTGTTCACGGAAAGCCTCGCTGAATTTAGCCCAAGTAGTGACCTGGCCCACTGGGCGCATGGCTCCATAGTTCTCCCACCAGAGACTGGCAGGGCCTTCAAGATGATATGCAGCAAATGTGACCTTGTCAGCCTCAGCTTCGAGTGCAGAGCGTAGCTTGTGAGTAATACTGCGAAGCCAGTCATCAGCGTCGAGGGGCTCGACAGAGTGGTGGAAGGTGGGTGGATGTAACTTGATGAAGTCACTGAGTGACACCAAGTTATTCCTTTGATGATGTGCTGTGTTTTGCTCGATGCGTTCCAACAAACGGTTGGTCTCCCGCTTGTTTCTCTCAGCTTCCAGCATAACCTTGACCAGAGAGGGAGGGTGAGGCAGGTTTGTTTCCCCAACTCTGCTGCCTTCGGCCTGCTCTGGGGGAGCAGGGTTGGTGCGGGTGTTAACCATCCTAGGGAAAACAAGACAATGGTTTAGTCCAGGATGATAAGATTCTGACATAGAAATGTAGAATGTAATGGATAACTTGGAATGTAAGATGATCATCCGTATGACATGGTGGATACAGAAACTACTTCTTTTATTCCATCGTCATACACACCATACAAGGTTTAGTACAAAACCAAACAAGGTACTACTACGGTGAGAGGAAGATTACATCTCATTGGAGGCATTCCAAGCTCCTATACATTATTTTTCTACACCTCCGGAAGTGGTACAAGCTAAGTCATATCCCACGAGTCACGCAGGACGGTGGACGATACAACTAGTACAATACTAGTGATACTACTACTAACTCAGAAAGCTCCATAGTAGTCTTCATAGAAGTCACCTCCATAGCCTGGAAGCTCAACGTGATCATCCGGAAACAGTCGGTCCCGTGGAGCTTGTGGACCATAGGGGCTAGGATGAGGTCTTGGACCAACAAACGGTGGCCCACGGGGACCACGAGGTGGGGTGATGCCTCCTACATCACGCCAATCCATCATGTCTGGCAGAGCAGATCTCACATGATAGAGATCTCGCATATCCATATATCCCGCTTGCACAGCCGGTGCAAACCGAGTCAAAGTGGCCCAATGATCAGCACGGGTATTGAAAAGCTCTAGTCTCAAGGCCCGATTTTCACGGTCCTTGTCTTCAAGCAACTGTGCAGTGGTGCCGGTCAGTGAATCCTCCTGAGTGGAGTCAGCATAGATAGCCTGGAGATACCCTTGTGCTCCCAGGAGTGAAGCTGGCATATATCGGAAATCGGAGTCCCGAAATAGGCCAGTCCTGACTCGCATGATGGTCATCATAGAGTAGGCAGCATCCTGCACAGCTATCTCAATAGTAACCCCGAGTCCATAGGAGCAGTGGAGGGGCTCGGTAGATCCAGGATAAGATGGAAATATCCTGACAGTGCAAAAATATTGACTTTGATTAAAGTCTCGGAATTGCTCTTCGACCGTGTACTCAGGATACCAACGGTATCCAGCCTCAGTCATTACCCTGACCAACATGGTAGTATGGCCGGGTACATCTAGGCATCGAGTCAAACGAACCACTTGATTCTGAGAACGGAAAGCCATCTGGAACATGATAACCACAAGACATTAGAATTCCTAGCAGAAATTGGACAGCATAACGGCTGTAAATGCTCAAAAAGGATTTTGAGGCATTTTGCAAGGAATTGCATAGACACTCAACAACATCATATCAAGGTTTTGGGTCCATCTTAACAACATAATGGGGTAGTAGAACTGAACTAGGCTTGTATCCATCAAACCTATAAGGTACTACTGATTAGTAACACGTGAACCTGATAGGGAGAAAAGATCCTAATTCCTTAACCCCCGATGGAAGAATAGACTGACTTAGATCAGAATGCCGTGAGGAAAAGAAGTAAAAAGAGCCTTACATTCCATCCCACAATCAATTCCCCTACATATAACTAAAGCATTTCTAGACTCAACATCGACCAGTTTGGCTTGGAGAACCTACAGGCAGTCCGGCTCTGATGCCAACGCTGTCAGGACCCCGACTCGATGCCACATCGATCTAGCATGTAACACCTCATATCACTTTGCAGCCTCACGCACGGTATTCCCACGGGTGTCGCCTTACCCTTTGCCCGGGACCGTGTGTGCCTTTTGGCACACGTATATGATAGTCTCGCTAGCATCCATATGGTAAGGAGCCCGGGTTGACATGGCTAGTCGTAAACCGAAAGTGGCACAGACTTATAGGGACAGGCATCCATGACCCAGCATTGAACGTGTCGGTCATCAGCAAGTGAATCCGGGCTATAGCACTGGGCTAGCAGGACTCCGGTAAACCGGGCTGTAGCGGGCTAACAGGACTCCGGTATTCATCGCGTGACATTTCCCCGAAGGGACAGACACAGGAACGAAGAAGGACACATGCCGGCCAGCCTAAGTGTTCCGGAGCAGTAGCAAGCTACCAGGGCTCAGTGGAAACACTAGGAGACATTTCCCGGTAAGAGAGACTACTAAGGATAAACAACCAGATAGTCAGATCCCACACATACCAAGCATTTCAATCATACACACAATATGCTCGATATGTGCAAATACAACAAGGCATCACAACATGACTCTACGACACAAGTACTTTATTTAAAGGCTCAGAGAGCCATACATATCATACACACAAGTACGGGTCACATGACCCAGCATTCAACTCATACAAGCATACAAGCCAACAGCGGAAGTAACTTGTCTGAGTACAGACAACTAATAAAATAAAAGAGGCTTGGGAAGCCTGGCTATACTACATGGTCCATCACAAGCTTAGGATCACCACCTGGGCCTTAGTCTACTCATCGATGTCAACGTCTACGAAGAACCCATCAGAAGGGGTTGCAGAGTCTTCTGAAAAAATGTAAATTAAAGCAACATGAGTGCAAAGGTACTCAGCAAGACTTACATCAGATCCTACATACATGCACATTATCAAGAAGGGTTGGTGGGGTTATTGCAGCAAGCCAGCTTTGACTCTTGGATAAGCTATCCTACGAGACACCAACTTGAAATGGTTTTGCGCACATGAGTCCACTACACACCAACTCAATACACTACCGAGGATCCACCTCTGTCATCCTACGGAAGAGCCATCCTCGGCACTCACGCTTATCTTGATAATTTTAGTAGTATCCATTTACTTGTCTATGAACTGTATAGGCAACCAAGTAGTCCTTTACCGCGGACGCGGCTATTCGAATAGCTAATGTTAACCCTGCAGGGGTGTACTTCTTCATACATGTTTCCACCACTTAGCGTCTGCACACGACATGTGCTCGGCAGACTTCAAGCGAAAGCCGACATGGGTGTAGACCACGACCTACCTAAACACCTAAGTCTCTAGTCCAGGTTTATCGCCTATTCAGGTTCCATCCGCAGGGAGTCCGGCCGAGGTTTCCACATACGGCCCCGAACGATGTGTACAGGGTTCTGAGACACCTAACGGGTGCCCGTGTACCCGGCCACGTACCTACCGCATCACAGCCCACCCCGCGGTCAGCGCTGTCCACGGCCTCCAGTAAGCTACAAACACCAGAAACTACTTGCAACTCCTGGACAGAGAACTAGGGTGAATAAGAAGTCGAGCAGGGTCATATTTTAGGGCCCAATGCATGGTAGTAGCTGAATCTTAAATCACACATACAGATCTCAGTGCTTAAGGTCGGCTTCAATGAAACAACCCACCATGTACTCCTACATGGCCTCTCATCGATACCTTTACCAAATCGTGTTCAACACATCACTCTCATTACCGGCATGATCATTTCACTCTATCCCATCACCCAGATGAACCAGACCTGACACGACTCTAAGCATAGCAGGCATAGCAAGGTAGGAACAACACATACATATGGCTCAATCAACTCCTACACATGCTAGTGGGTTTCATCTAGTTACTGTGGCAATGACAGGTCATGCAGAGGAAATGGGTTCAACTACCGTAGCACACAACAGTTTGAAACGCGTTGTCTTAATGCAGTCAAAGAGAGCAGAAGCGAGAACATGGGATTGTATCGATATGATCAAATGGTTGGTTGCTTGCCTGATGGGTCGATGCACTGATATTGTTCTTCGTTAGGGTAATCGTGGAAAATTTTAGTTGGGATTATTTGAGCATTTTAAAATAATTTATATAATTTAAATGCCCAAACTCAAATACTTATGATTTAATTCAAAGACCTTAAGATGACCTAGAAAATTGTGCACCACTTTTGGCAGAGGTTCTGAACCAAGGCAAAAATGATGGACATTTTAGAAGGGCATTTCAGGTTCATTGAAAATATTTTTAGTAAACCCTAGTTGGTTCCAGAGGGGGCTGGGGGTTCTGTCATCCCCATTTCAAGTTTCTGTTGAGAAAGATAGACATGATGCAACACTCTAATGCATGACTAGCTAGGATGTGACAAGAATACGAAGCACTTTTGTATGGGTTGCATATGGCCATTTCACTCGGCGTCCGTCGCCTCATGGTCTATAGCGACTCGGATTTGGTGGTCAACCAAGTGATGAAGGAGTGGGACGTCAGAAGCCCAGCCATGACTGGTTACTGCAACACAGTAAGAAAGCTGGAGAAGAAATTCGAGGGGTTAGAGCTTCATCATATACCCCGACTGAAAAATCAAGCAGCCGATGACTTGGCAAAGATAGGTTCCAAGAGAGAAGCCATTCCTAGTGGTGTGTTTTTGGAACATATCCATGCACCGTCAGTTCAAGAGGACCCTTTCACTGAAGAAGTCCCGCAGCCAAAAAGTGCCACGGATCCGACTGAAGTCGAGGTCCCAGCCGTGGTCGACCTAATCATGGAAGTTTTGGTTATCACTCCCGAATTGACAGTGCCTTACATCGCATATATCCTAAGGAAAGAGCTCCCAGAGAATGAAGAAGAGGCTCGACAGATCGTCCGTCGATCCAAAACCTTTACGGTGATGAAGGGATAGTTGTACAGAGAAAGCGCGACTGGAGCCAGTCAGAAATGCATAACGCCAGAAGAGGGTCGGATAATTCTTAATGACATCCACTCGGGGACCTGTGGCCATCATGCGTCCTCCCGGACTATTGTGGCTAAAGCATACCAAGCGGGTTTTTACTGGCCCAGAGCAAATGAAATGGCAAAAGAGATAGTCGACAAGTGTGAAGGATGTCAGTTCTACTCCAATATTTCGCACAAGCCCGCCTCAGCCCTAAAGACCATTCCAATCATCTGGCCCTTCGTTGTTTGGGGATTAGATATGGTTGGACCACTGAGGACCGGCAGGAGCGGTTTCACCCATGTGTTGGTGGCAGTCGACAAGTTCACCAAGTGGATTGAAGCCAAGCCTATCAAGAATCTTGATGCCGACACTGCTATCAGCTTCATCAGAGAGTTGATATTCAGATATGGAGTTCCGCATAGCATCATCACTGATAATGGGTCATACTTCGATTCCGACCAATTCAAAGCCTTCTGCGCTTCTCAAGGCACACGAGTCGACTATGCTTCAGTTGCCCATCCCCAGTCGAATGGACAAGCAGAAAGAGCCAACGCCCTAATTCTCAAAGGACTGAAACCCCGGTTGATGCGTGATCTCAAACACGCAGCAGGCGCGTGGGTCGACAAACTTCCATCAGTTCTTTGGGGATTGAGGACAACTCCAAATTGGTCGACTGGGAGAACTCCATTCTTTCTGGTCTATGGAGCTGAAGCGGTTCTGCCGAGTGATCTGCTTCACAATGCACCATGAGTCGAGCTCTACTCTGAAGTTGAAGCAGAGCAAGCCCGGCAGGACGCAATCGACCTTCTGGAAGAAGAAAGAGAGATGGCCATGATCCGATCGACCATCTATCAGCAAGACTTGCGTCGATTCCATGCCAGAAACGTGAAGAGTCGAGCCTTCTAAGAAGGAGACTTGGTCCTCTGAGTGGACCAACAGAAGCCACACAAACTTGCCCCTACTTGGGAAGGTCCCTTCATCGTCACCAAAGTTCTCCACAATGGAGCATACCATCTTTACAACGTCGGTCGCCAGATCGATGAGCCACGAGCATGGAATGCGGATCTGCTCCGCCCCTTTTACACTTAAGTTTTCACTCGGATGAGATGTAATAAAAGTACTCCTGTAGTTGTTTATCAAAGACAAAAGTGTTATAATTTTCCCATTAATTGTTGCTTCTTTTGTCTATGTAAGAAATCCCCCAGTGGGTGGCTTAGCTGCGAATCTGTTTCGCCTAAGTTTGTAAAAAAATTCCTACCAAGTGACGAGCAAGCCTCTCACCCGGAGACTTAGCTGCGAATCCGTTTCGCCTAAGTACTTGAAATCCTACCGAGTGGAGAGTAAACCTCCCACTCGGGGGCTTAGCTGCGAATCCGTTTCGCCTAAGTATTTGAAATCCTACTGAGTGGTGAGTCCGCCTCTCACTCGGGGGCTTAGCTGCAGCCTAGTACTCGCCTAAGTGTTTGAAATCCTACCGAGTGGAGAGCAAACCTCCCACTCGGGGGGCTTAGCTGCAGTCCAGTACTCGCCTAAGTATGAAATTCGTTCCGATCTGCAAGGACGACAAGGTGCAGGTCGACTGCTACCTTCTCCTTCGAGTTATGGCACAAATACAATGAGAAGTAATAAAAATCCTACCGAGTGGTGAGCACACCTCCCACTCGGGGGCTTAGCTGCAGTCCAGTACTCGCCTAAGTGTCTGAAATCCTACCGAGTGGTGAGTCTGCCTCTCACTCGGAGGCTTAGCTGCAGTCCAGTACTCGCCTAAGTGTTTAAAATCCTACCGAGTGGAGAGCACACCTCCCACTCGGGGGCTTAGCTATAGTCCAGGACTCGCCTAAGTGTCTGAAATCCTACCGAGTGGCGAGTCTGCCTCTCACTCAGAGGCTTAGCTGCAGTCCAGTACTCGCCTAAGCGTTTGAAATCCTACCGAGTGGTGAGTATGCCTCTCACTCGGAGGCTTAGCTGCAGTCCAACACTCGCCTAAGTACGAAATTCGTTCTGATCCGAAAGGACGATGAGGTGCAGGTTGACTGATACCTCCTCCTTCGAGCTACGACACAAATACAACGTGCGCTCTGCAAGGATGATGAGGTGCAGGTCGACTGCTACCTCCTCCTTCGAGCTACGGCACAAATACAAAGTGCGCTCTACAAGGACGACGAGGTGCAGGTCGACTGCTACCTTCTCCTTTGAGCTACGGCACAAATGCAAAGTGCGCTCTGCAAGGACAACGAGGTGCAGGTCGACTGCTACCTTCTCCTTTGGAGCTACGGCACAAATACAATGTGCGTTCAATCCCGATCCACAAGGACGCAGGTCGACTGCCATCCGTGCTCCATCTCTACCTGCAAGAGTGCGTCACAAGCATTAAAGTATATTCCAAGTGAAAGACAAGATTCGCTCGAAGACAAATGCAAACATATCCAACGGCAAAGCCAAGTTCCGATAGCATCCTATGGGTCCAGAAGTGCTCATGCATCAAGCCTGTTAAAGTTTATCGGTTACATAACCACTTGGCATTCCGAGGCAAATTTAAGGCATCAAGCATAAAAGTTTTTTACTCCTCCGGTGGAGGACTGGAAGGTGCGACGAACTGGTCCAGGTCGATTCCATCTGCAATTCGGGTGGCAGCCGCGATGAAGGTCTCCATGAAAGATTGGAAGTCATGCTTCTTGGTATTGGCCACCTTGAGAGACGCCAGCTTTTCCTCTCGGGCATCCTTGCAGTGTACACGGAACAAGGACAGAGCTACATCAGCACTGCACCTGGCAGAAGACTTCTTCCATTCCCACACTCGACTTGGGACTTCATTCAGTCTAGTCATCAAAGACTCGAGGTCGTTCTGAAGCGTCTCCCTTGGCCAGAGTGTCGTGTCGATTCGCGACACCGAAACTTTCAGTCGAGCAAGATAGTCGACCATTCCGGCGACACGAGACTCCAGTCAGAGCACATTCATGGCAGTTTCATCCTTCACTGGAGAGTTGATCGGGTCCAGGCATGTCTCCACTTGACTGGTCTCTTCCTCAAAGTTTTGGCAGAATTATGTAAACACAACTCAGAGATAAGCCAACGGTTCTATGATACAGTTCTATGATAAGTCAGTGATTACAAGTCAGTCGGGCGGGAGAGGTTACCTTCAAGCATGACGAACAGCTTCTCGGCAAGCCCTCCTAGATAAGCCTCCAGACCATTCTTCTTCCCCACCAGTTCACTTGCCTTGTCGCTCAGAGCTATCTTGTCGTTCTTCAGACGACTGACTTCCTTATTGGCCGCGTCAGCAGCTTTTAGGTTGGCGTTCTCTTCTTCAAGCTTGCCGACTTGTGACGCCCCGAGACCGACGCTCCAGAAGACTTCCAGCTATTCCGAGTTTCGCCGTGTGTTTCTTTTGGGCTTGCTCTTTTATTTTTGCATTGCATCATGTCATCATGCCATCATATCATTAATTTTAAAAACTCAACTAAATAAATTGCATAGATATTTTGATCTATTTAAACCGAGGGAACTCACATGGTGGGTTCTCTTTAAAACATACCCTCCCGATATTAGGGAGCTATATTAAATATTCCACTATTTCGGAATCACCCATAACCCACTTGCAAAATATCCCATGCCGTTGTTATCTCAATTCTTGGTCTCCAACTCTGCCCATAAATTCTTTCGTCATTTTTCCGGAGCTCCGTCAAAAATCCGAACACTTTTGGACCTTCCTTTTATCAAGTCCTAGTTCAAACCCATTTGAATTAAATTCAAATGAATTTGAATTTAAATCTTGCATTCGTGCCTCTTTTCTATTTTTCCTGGATCGAGCTCATTTTTGCGAGTCCGGGAAAATTATCCCCATACGCAAATCTTTCCCCTAACATCTCTTTCTTTTCTTTCTTTTCTCTATTCTGTTTTATTATTCTTTAGTGAGAGAGAGCCAACCCAGCCAGGCCTCTGGCCACTTCTTTCTCCACCTGGGCCGACCCAACCAGCCTCCTATGCCCAGCCGCGCCCCAGCTCTAACCCTAGCGAGCATCTCCCATCGATCTCTCCCTCCTGCGCCGCCACTTGCCCGATCCCACACCCGCAGCGCCCAAACCCTCCCTTCGCCTGATCCCCTCGCCACTCTCCCCTCGATCTCCTCCCTTGCGCCCCTTCCTCCTCCCGTGCCTCTCGATTCCGCCGCCCTCGACCTACCTCGCCGTCGTCCATGGCCACGCCTTTGCCCCTACGCCTCAAGACTCCCGCCGAAGCCCCACAGGCCCGCGCCGTCGCCTCCTCCGCATCGAGCCAGGGAGTGGAGCTCCCTGCGCCCAGTCCCCTCACCGGCTTGCCGCCTCCTGCCTCTGCCGCCAGGCCTGGCCGTCGTCTTCGGCTCCCGAGCGCCTCCTCCCGCCGCCCCGACAAGCTGCTGCAGCGACCTTCCCGTCCCTCGTGCGACCTCGCTCCTCCTCGACGACGTCCTCGCCGCCAAGCCCCTCTCCATCGACCCCGCGCGCGCCATTGCAGGAACTCCATCGTCGTCAACCGGTGCAGCAGCACCACCGCAGTTCTACCCCGACCTCCGCGACCACCACCTCCGGCCTCCCCGTCCTCTGTTCGCCTAGGTTGTTCGTCCTTTGCTCGCAGCTCCATCCATGGCGGCCTCTGTTCATTGACCACAGAGACCTGAGGCCCTTTTGTGTTGCTTCGCTTTGGATGCGCCAAGATCCTATCCGACAAACGCACGACTACATGGTGACACGTCAAGTACCTCTGCTTTCGTCTCCGAAATCGCCAAGTACCACGACTACCCTTGAGGACATTTGGTTCCGTCAAGTTCGACTACAACGTGTGTACAACTACCGTCGCTGTGTACCACTAATTCCACTACCGCCGACATGTACGACTACGAAACGAGAACGACTACTTCCACGACGTCCGTGAACCACTACCGTCGACCTGAGCATCTACGAAAATGTGTACAACTACCGTTGCCGTGATTTCGACAAGACGTCATGTACCTCTACTTCCACTACAACACGAGTACAACTACTTCCCACGACGACCCGTGAACGCCTACTTCCTTTACACCGCTCCGAACTCGAACCGCTCCGAAAATGCACGCTTCAAAGGTATAATCCCGAGATGACGATCACCCGTGGACCGAATGCATGTGTTGTATGAGGTGCTCGTGTTTGCACCGTGATTGAGTTGTCGCTTGCGACGCCCCTCTTTTGCCTAGCCACCGTCATGTGGGACCCCCGGTATCCGGGATCACCCCCACCATCTTTGCATGTTCTGCACATCCACACTTTCGTTCGCACCGACATCTTGATGAGTTATCGGGACCGGAATGTTGCCGTGGCACCATTTCCGTTTCACCGCCGTGGCACCTTTTTCCTTCCGCCATGGCGACAAATGCCTCGTATCATGCTCATGTCAACGTTTTCATAAAAAAATGCATATAACTTGCATATGTCATCCGCATCATGATAACAACATTTAAATGCTTAAAATTGTGTTTGCTTTAAACTACTAAATGACATATGGGGATTTCCTGAATTGTTGTTTGTTGTTTCCGGCCTCGTTTAAACTTGCCTAAATAGGTAGTTTAATTATGCTTCACCCTTGCCATGTTTAATAACATTTAATATTGTTGTGTTCCTAAACGAGAGAGAACTAAATAATTGATGTGGTGTTCCGTCAATATGCAACTTGTTGCATATTGAGCTCCACTTAATTTGTAGTATTGTTTGTTGCACTTTGCCATGCCATGCCTCATTAAACCGGACATGCATCATACTTGTTTGTGCATCATGACATGTTTATTGCTTGTGTGTTTACCATATTGTTTGCTTCTTTCCGGTTTGCTTCTCTCGTTAGCTTCGGGTTCGTTCCGGAGTTGTGAGGATTCGTTCGACTACGTTCGTTTGTCTTCTTCATGGACTCGTTCTTCTTCCTTGCGGGATTTCAGGCAAGATGACCATTACCCTCGATATCACTTCTATCTTTGCTTGCTAGTTGCTCCGATCTATCGCTATGTTGTGCTACCTATCACTTGTTTACCATGCCTCCCAAATTGCCATGTCAGCCTCTAACCTTTTTCACCCTTCCTAGCAAACCGTTGCTTGGCTATGTTACCGCTTTTGCTCAGCCCCTCTTATAGCATTGTTAGATGTAGGTGAAGTTGAAGATTGCTCCATGACGGACAGGATTATGATTGGGATATCACAATATCTCTTATATTATTAATGCATCTATATATTTGGTAAAGGGTGGAAGACTCGGCCTTTTGCCTGGTGTTTTGTTCCACTCTTGCCGCCCTAGTTTCCGTCATACCGGTGTTATGTTCCCGGATTTTGCGTTCCTTACGTGGTTGGGTGATTTATGGGACCCCCTTGACAGTTCGCTTTGAATAAAACTCCTCCAGCAAGGCCCAACATTGGTTTTAACATTTGCCACCTAAGCCTTTTTCCCTTGGGTTCTGCAGACTCAAGGGTCATCTTTATTTTACCCCCCCCCCCCGGGCCAGTGCTCGTCGTGAGTGTTGGTCCAACCTGTCAGCCGTCGGTGGCCACCAGGGGCAACTCTGGGCTGGCCTACCGGAAGTTTGGACAATCCGGTGTGCCCTGAGAACAAGATATGTGCAGGTCCTATCGGGATTTGTCGGCACAGCGGGAGGCTTTGCTGGTCTTGTTTTACCATTGTCGAAATGTCTTGTAAACCGGGATTCCGAGTCTGATCGGGTCTTCCTGGGAGAAGGTCTATTCCTTCGTTGGTCGCGAGAGCTTATCATGGGCTAAGTTGGGACACCCCTGCAGGGTATAATATTTCGAAAGCCGTGCCTGCGGTTATAGGCAGATGGGAATTTGTTAATGTCCGGTTGTAGATAACTTGACACCAGATCCGAATTAAAATGCATCAACCGTGTGTGTAGCCATGATGGTCTCTTTTCGGCGGAGTTCGGGAAGTGAACACGGTTTTGGGTTATGTTTGACGTAAGTAGGAGTTCAGGATCACTTCTTAATCATTGCTAGCTTCAGGACCATTCCGTTTTCTCTCTTCTCGCTCTTATTTGCGTGTGTTAGCCACCATATATGCTTAGTCGCTGCTGCTACTCCACCTCATTACCACTTCCTTTCCCATAAGCTTAAATAGTCTTGATCTCGTGGGTTTTGAGATTGTTGAGTCCTCGTGACTCACCAGATACTATCACAACAGTTGCAGGTGTCGATGATACCAGTGCAGGTGATGCAACCGAGCTCAGATGGGAGCTCAACGAAGATCTTAGTTGTTGCTATGTTTCGTTTCTTGATGATCAGTAGTGGAGCCCAGTTGGGACGATCAGGGATCTAGCAATTGGGTTATCTTCTTTTCTTTTGGCTTCGTCCGTAGTCGGACTATATGTGTGTACTCTGAATGATGTATGATTTATATGTTCATTGTGTGAAGTGGCGATTGTAAGCCAACTCTTTATCCCATTCTTGTTCATTACATGGGATTGTGTGAAGATGACCCTTCTTGCGACAAAACCACAATGCGGTTATGCCTCTAAGTCGTGCTTCGACACGTGGGAGATATAGCCGCATCGTGGGTGTTACAAGTTGGTAATCAGAGCCATCCCCGACTTAGGAGCCCCCTGCTTGATTGTTTGCTGGCGTTGTTGAGTCTAGAACAAAAATGTTTTGAGTCTTAGGATTATATATATCGGAGAGTAGGATTCTTTTTACTCCTCAGTCCCTTCGTCACTTTGGTGAGGTCTCCTGAGGTAGATGTTTTGACTTTCCTCTCCTCAAATTTCACTAATTTTTTTTAGGATCACGCGGGTATCTTGGAATCGTTCCGATGGTTTTGTGACGAGAACATTGTTCTTGGTGCCTCCTGTCTATTATGTGGCTTTGACCCGGGGAGTTGAGCTCTGAGGTGTTGTCGTCATAATTTTATCGTTGCAGTTTTGGAATACCTGAGTTTCGTCGACATCGAAAATCTCTTTTATGCAGTTGTTGGTGAGATAACCTCGACGCCACCCAGTACTGGGGCGAGAGTTCGGGAGTATTGCCATAACTCGTATAACGGATGCTTTTCGAAGGTTGAGGTACACGATTTTCGGAGTTTTCTTGGTTATGTGTTGATGGATGGATACAGCTTGGATGTAGGGATTGTTAGTTTTGGGTGAGATATATATTGCTTACCCTGTATCCCCAACACCAGATTGCATAACCAGAAAGTTTCGGGAGTTTATAGGTGGGAATTCAAGTAGCTTCTAGAATATCTTTTCGACAGATGCATGATATGAGATTGGGGTTCGACGTCTAGTGGTCCGCCTTTCCACGGTCGTTTTTACAGTGGTCTCGTTGTGTCTTAAAGAACCCTTGGCTATGCTGGTTCGGGGACACTTCGTATGTCATGTGCACTGCCTTGTACATGATGGTGCTATACAATCGAGTCCGTGTGGGCCCCACCACGAAAACTTCGGATGGAATCTCTATCATATGTTTGTTCCGGCTTATTCTGCAAGCCAAATCCTTTGTGTTGTTTCATTTGTGGTATTCGAGTTGCTTCGAAGTTAAATGTTGAATCCATACCTTTCCTAAATGGTGTTCTCATATTTCTATGGGAGTGCTAATCCTTCTTGATCATTGAGGTTGTCATGTTAATTCTTTTCCAACCGGCGTGCTTCTCTTCGAGTGGATCCGATTATTTCAACATCCGCAAGATCAATTCTAAGTTTTCTCAGTGTTTGTTTCGTTCATCCCAAGTTGTCTTTGTTTTTCCCCGCCCTCCCACCCTTTTCTTCAAGGACTCATATATTTTAATCATGTATCCCTTTTATTTGTGAGAAGTCTCTTCATTCGTTTCTTTCAATGTTCTTATCCGGTGATTCTCAAGAAGATACTAACGGAGCTTCAAGTTTATTATTCTTCATTCTCTTTTCTTCTCTGGTGGATTCAATTCGAGCTTTGTCGATCATATCCTTTCCTCGTTTCAAATGCTATCCCATGCCGGGGCATCTCATAATTGTTCACCTCTCCCAGTTCATATCCGGAGTGCCGAGGATATCTCAGAAAATTTGTGTCTCCATTATCAATCCATTCAAGCTATTTCGAGATTATTATCTCATTCAAGTCATTTAATTCAACCGGCGCAATCCCCCTTTCTATCAATTGTTCAACGGTGTTTTCCTTTTGAGTGGGCCCTAACCCACAGGTCTTTTCCCAGGATCTTACCTGACTCTTCTAATTTTCCCGGAGCTATTCCCAAATTCTTTTGCAAGTTTGACGTAAGAATGAATTATCATCAGTCATATTCCTTCTCCAAGATCTTGCAAATTCTTTTCATCGTTGGTTCAACCTTTCAAATTGTCATTCCGGAGTGCCTCAACAATTCATGGTGGTTCTCATCATCATCCTCAACATTTGAAGACCGAAGAAGGATTTCTCTTAAATCTTGCTCCATTCTCTTCAAGATTCATGGTTCTAGCTTGATGCCATCCTTTCATAATTGTTTTGATTGTGAAAATTCTTTTCACCCATCCGGAGAATTTCATGAGTTGTTTCCATTTCTTTCCTCCGAAGGCCATCATGTCATAATTATTCATTCTCAGCTTTCAACTATCGTTCTCCAAATCTTACCGGTGCATCGTTCAAATATCCTCTAATCAGTTATGGCCTCTTCGTTCTCATGTATCTAAATCCCCTCAAGTTCCTTCGTTCGTTTTTAAATTCTTCCCGGTGAATTGTGCCTTTACTACTTTCATTTTCAATTATTATGGTGGTTCATTCAAGATTTTCTCTTTCGTTGTTATCATATCAATTAATTCGTTCTTTCCGAATCGTACCGGTGGTTATGTGTGTACTCTGAATGATGTATGATTTATATGTTCATTGTGTGAAGTGGCGATTGTAAGCCAACTCTTTATCCCATTCTTGTTCATTACATGGGATTGTGTGAAGATGACCCTTCTTGCGACAAAACCACAATGCAGTTATGCCTCTAAGTCATGCTTCGACACGTGGGAGATATAGCCGCATCGTGGGTGTTACACGACTGAAGCCAGCTTCTCTTCCACGAGCTTCGTCTTGTCCACAGCCGCCTTCTGCGCCTCAGCAAGTTCCTGGTCCTTCTTGTTCAGAGCCACCTTCGTTTTTTCTGCAAAATGGCAAGGAGGTTAGAATCAATAACGGGCGGAAAGATAAAAACAGTCGCCAAGTTCTCACCAATCATACATGTTGCCTCGTTCTTCGCCTTCTGAAAGTTCTCCTGAACAAGTTTCAAGTCAAGGTCGAGCTGGATATGCTTCTTTTCCAACTCAGTATAACGGGCCACGAGCTCGCAAAATTTCTGCAAAGAGTCAGTCGACAGACATCAAAGAGAGGTTGCTTCCGAGTGACTAAGAGAAAAACAGTAAACGTTTCTAAGACTACAGTCAAATCAAAATATTCAACAGTAGTCTCGGGGACTACACCCAGTGGGTGCACTCATCATGCCCCCACTAGTTCTACCGACTCGATCCGATCAGTCGACCGAAAGGAACAAAGAGATTATGGTCTTATCATAATCTACAAAAAAAGAGAGAGTTCTTCAGACTACGGTCGACTGCCAGCAGTCCACCATAGTCTCGGGGACTACACCCAGTGGGTGCACTCAGCATGCCCCCACAGGTTCTAATGTTCCACTCGACATGGTCCGACCAGACTGAGTGAAGAAATTTCAACTACAAAGACTACAGTCGACTGCCAGCAGTCCACCATAGTCTCAGGGACTACACCCAGTGGGTGCACTCAGCGTGCCCCCACCAGTCTATAGACTCAATCAACACACCCACTACACCCAGTGGGTGCACTCAGCGTTCCCCCACCAGTCTACAGACCCAATCAACACACCCAGTGGGTGTACAGACACAAAGATTTTCGGAAAGAAAAGACTTCAGATAACATGTCCTAACAGAACAGGCTGTTACCAACTAACCTGGACATTGCTCTGAAGGGCTGAGCTTGCATCATAAGCTGCTTGGCTAGCTTCTCGGATCACCTTCACCTGCTCCATCATAATCCCCACCTGGCGTATAGCCTCCTTAGCAGCACCCACTTGGTCCTCTCGGACGTGGTGTGTGGCAAAAAGAGAGGGTGGTTCAGCAGTCGACGACGAAGGCCGGGCACTCGTCAGCGGCACAGCGAAGGTCATGGAATGCCGAGTGTTGTCGCCACCGTCTTGAACCAATACCTCAGGTGCTGACATAGTCCGAGTGGCCTTGCCAGCCGGGGCCTTTCTATTCTTCCTCGCCTTCAGTGGCACCTCGTCATCGTCATCAGGGAGATCAATGACGTGATGAGGAGCCGCGGGTTAAATCCAGAGTTGTAAACGAAGATCCAATCGACCAAAAGCGAAAACTACAAGGGAACATACCAGGGTTGGAGGTGACAGTGTCTTCCATTTCTTGGTCACCGTCCTTGGCAGAGGTCTTGGAGGTAGCAACACTGCATATTTCAGAAACCAGTCGGTTAGTAGATGAGTCGACCGGAAGTCGCTCAAGCTGAACAGAGGAACACAAATCCTGCTGTTACCCGGAGATGGTGGGAATGGCCATTTTCATCTTGGGCAAGGCCTTCGGCGGCTTTGATGACTCCGCCCGCGGATGCTTCGGCGCTTTCTCAGTCGGCGCCGGACAGGCTGTCCGAGGACGCTTTGTCAATGGCACAACGGGCGCAACCGCTTTGCCGCGCTCCCTTGCAGGGTCGTGGGCGAGCTTGGATCGCCTTTCTGTGCGAGGAGGATCGACTTTCATTTCCTCCTCCTCCTCGCTCGAGCCGTCTTCAACCTCTTCTCCCCCGCCGTCAGGTTTCCACTCCTCCTCCTCCTCACTTTCACCTCCACTCGCCTCTCCCTCTTTGGCTTGCTCCTACGCCCCGTTGGGCATCGAGTACATCTCAGTCGTGGCCTAGAAGACAGCAAACAAGACAAAAGTTAGTCGGTTGATTTCAAACAGACAGAATGGAAAAAACAGAATCGCAGTCGGAAATGCAGAATTGGACCTTGTCAACTTCATACGATTGGTCGAGTGGAACGACCCTCCTGGCTCCTCGGGGATTGTCTTTGTTTCCTGTGATGCTCGCCATCCACCGCTCCAGTGTGGCGTCGTCGATCTCCTCCGGGTGGATCCGAGTGGTGTCCTCGGTACCAGAATACATCCACATAGGATGATCTCAAGCTTGGAGCGGTTGGATGCACCGTCGAAGGAAGACCTCCAAGAGGTCCATGCCAGTCACCCCATCACGGATGAACTGCACGACACGCTCGACCAGCACCTTCACATGCGCCTTCTCCTTTGGGACCACCTTCAAAGAGGAGGGCTTCCTCACTCGTTCCATGGAAAAGGGAGGGAGCCCAGTTGACTACCCTGGCATCGGCTGGTCTTTGTAGTAGAACCAAGTTGACTGCCACCCACGGACGGAGTCGGGCAAAATCATGGTCGGAAAAGAACTTTTCCCTCTCAACTGAACCCCAAGACCCCCACACATCTGAATCATGTGTGTCCTCTCGTCACTCGGATTGGCCTTCTTCACCGTCTGGGAGCGACAGGTGAAGATGTGCTTGAAAAGACCCTAATGAGGCCGGCAACCCAAGAAGTTCTCACACAAAGACACATAAGCAGCGAGATACACGATGGTGTTGGGTGTGAAGTGGTGGCGTTGTGCCCCAAAGAAATTCAGAAACCCCCGAAAGAAAGAGTGGGGCGGCAAAGAAAACCCACAGTCGACGTGGGTGGCAAAAGAACACACTCACCCTCCCGAGGCTGCGGCTCTGACTCCCTCCCCGGAAGCCGCACCGATCCATGGGGGATCAGTCCTCCGTCGACCAGGTCGTCGAGATCCGCTTGACTAATTGTCGAACGGATCCAGTTGCCCTGGATCCAGCCCGGCGGCAGGCCGGTCCTCGATGAAGAGCCGCTCCGACTGGTTCCCCTCCCCTTTGCCTTCGCCATCGCCTTCTTCGCCCGCTCCAGTGCCGTCGTCTTCTCCTTCACCATCGTCGCCGGCGAGGCACGCGCGGAGCAGCGGCGCTGAGGCAGAAGCAAACACAGTGGAGAAATCTAGATAAGAGAGGGAGGAATAAGGCGCACTGTTCAAAATCCCCGTCCAGCGCTTTATATAAGGCTGCTTCCGAGTGGCTGACATGTAGGCCCGGGCAATCCTGTCAAATCCCGCAACAGTCGCGCACACGATACGTGGCGAAAAAGGTGGCGCAGAGATCGAGGCATCCCTGCCTTATCCCGTCCGATTGCTGCGGCCGCGCCCCACCCCGCGCGCTTCCCAAAATTCAAATCCCGCAAAATCCGCGGGTTGCAGAACAACTCGTCAGACGGAAGATTTCCTTTGCTCTGTCACTCGGAGCTCTCCAAGTAAAAACTTCACTCGACAGATACAAAGAATGGATCAAGGTGATTGAAAAAGAAGTTGGTGCCGTCACCTAAAGCTCATTGATCCAAGACAAGACATACTCGTAACACGAGAGATGGGTCGGAAGAATTCTCAACTCCTTCCCCACTCAAACCTCGATCCATTCGGGGGCTAATGATGAAGCTATGTACCTAGGGTAGGGTCATGGACCTGTCCAAACTACCCTACCCAAGGACATCTCTAAAAGAAACCACCTTTCAGTTGACCTAGAGGTGTTCCACTCGACGGACTCGAGGACACTCGTCCATGAAGCTAATCACTCGACCATGAAGCTAACTACTCGACGGCCAGGAGATCTAAAGTCACTCTGCATGTAACAGTCTGTCATTAAGTAGCCTTTATGATCTTCATAGCACTTTATGTGGGCGTTACCAGTAACCCCCGGTCTTAATGTACTTTAAACCCTGCATAACTGAGGGCTGGAGGGGTCTGGCAAACCCTATATAAGCCACCCCCTCCTCAGTGTAAAGGGTTCGCACCCCTGTAACTCATACGCATATAATCCAGTCGACCGCCTCCGGGCTCCGAGACGTAGGGCTATTACTTCCTCCGAGAAGGGCCTGAACTCGTAAATCTCTTACATATACAACTACTCCATAGCTAGGGTCTTGCCTCTGCATTAGTACCCCCCTACACTACTGTCAGACTTAGGACCACGACACCGAGCTCTTGAGATTTTCTGTTGAGTTTTGTGTTATGAAGTTTTCAAGTTTTGGGTAAAGATTCGATGAATTATGGAATAAGGAGTGGCAAGAGCCTAAGCTTGGGGATGCCCAAGGCACCCTAAGGTAATATTCAATGACAACCAAGAGCCTAAGCTTGGGGATGCCCCGGAAGGCATCCCCTCTTTCGTCTTCGTCCATCGGTAACTTTACTTGGAGCTATATTTTTATTTACCACATGATATGTGTTTTGCTTGGAGCGTCATTTTATTTTGTTAGTATTTGCTTGCTGTTATTTAGAATAATGTTTTGCATCTATATTTTCAATAGAAATGTCAAGGATAGCCGTTACCATGCTTATTTTGCAAGTATACATGTTGCTGTTTCAAAACAGAAAGTTTACCCTTTTGCAAAAATTCCCTAGAAAAGTCAGAGAATGATATAATATTGAAACTTTTTGAATATTGAGCTCTAATAAATCTTCTACAGTGTAGTATTTTTCTCATAATTTTTGGAGGTAGGGAAGTATGATGAATCCTGCATTCTTTACAGACTATACTGTTTTGGCAAATTGCTGTTATGTTTGCATTGCTTGCATATGTTTGCTTGTTTAATGTTCTATTTGAGGATAGGAGTATTAAATATGCAGAGACATTTAGTATGCAATGCTGAATAATAATTTTAGTGATTTGTTACAGTAGAAAATGATAAGGTTTTTGCATTGGTTTGTACTAACTTATCTCACGAGTTCTTGTTGAGTTTGGTGTGAATGAAGCTTTCGAGATTTAGGAAACCGAGATATAAAAGGAATTAAGGAGACACAAAAGCTCAAGCTTGGGGATGCCCAAGGCACCCCAAGATAATATTCTAAGAAGTCTCAAGCACCTAAGCTTGGGGATGCCCCGGTAGGCATCCCACCTTTCTTCTTCAACAATTATCGGTTAGTATCGGTTGAACCTAAGTATTTGCTTCTTCACATGATGTGTGCTATCCTTGAAATGTCATTTTGTTTTGTTTTGCTTGCTGTTTGAATAATATCCCAAGATCTGAAATGCTTAAATGAGAGAGAGTCTTCACAAAGTTACATCATTATTTAACTACTCATTGATCTTCACTTATATCTTTTTGGAGTAGTTTATCATTTACTCGTGTGCTTCACTTATATCTTATGAGTAAATGGTTGAATGATTTGAATATCATAAATCTAAAATTATATATGTTTCATATGCTTATCCCATGGGGAGTAATGACTTCACATATAAGAAGTAGAGGTGGTAAATTTATTGAAGGTTAGCAAACATTGTATTGGTCACTTGACCAATTCATGAAAGAATATTGAAGGAAGAGAGATTTCACATATAAATATACTATCTTAGACATCTTCTATGATTGTGAGCCCCATTAATTATTTTCAAACCTGAGCAAATTAGTTGAAGTTGGACAAGGAAGACAACATAATGAGTTATGCTTGGGTATATTTGTATAGAAGTTATATTGTTATGGATCCTCTAACATGTGGTGCTTGCTATTTAGAACCTTTTGCTAGCCTAAATTTCTGTACTAAGTGGGATTACTGCTCGTGCATCCAAATTCCTTGAACCAAGTTTCTTCCATGAGTGTCCACCATATCTACCTATATGCAGTATTGACCTGCCGTTCCAAGTAAATTTACATGTGCCAAACTCTAAACCTTTAAATAATAATCTGTTTTGTATGCCCGAATCGCTCATGTGGCGACTAGGGGGTGGCAGTATCTTCCATGCTCGGTGGGTTATTCTCACGATGAGTGGACTCCGCTCATCATTCACTAGAAAATGGCTGGTAACTGGGATGCCCAGTTCTATGATCAAAAGATCAAGAACAAATCGCAAATAATTGGAAACAAAACTACCCAGGATTGTTGTTAGTTGGAGGCACCCATTGTTTCGGGCAAGCCATGGATGTTGGTGGAGGGGAAGTATAAACTTTACCATTCTGTTTGGGAACCGCCTATAATGTGGGTAGCATGGAAGATATTGGGAACTCTTGGTTGTTATGTTGACAATGAAAGCATACCTCTCAAAATTATTTTCATCTCTGTTTAAAAGCTTCGAGTTCTGGCACCTCTGCAAATCCCTGCTTCCCTCTGCAAAGGGCCTATCTTTAATTTTATGCAAGAGTCAGTAGTATTCCTTCTCATTCCAACCTACTCTTTAGTTGGCAAGCGTCATGTGATGGAAGATCTCAGCATATATGGCCATTCAAATATATTTGATCATGAATTATTATTGTTGACAATTATCTATATGATAAGTAAGTTGGGAGGCGAAACATTAAGCCCCTATCTTTCTTTGTGTTCGATGGATGCTATTTGTTCTAAAAATATGCTTTGAGTGGTAGCAATCATTGAAGACTATATGATAGTTGAGTATGTGGGATTTGCTAAATCAAAGCTCTTACATAGACCCTTCCTGAAAATAAGATGAATTGCAATTGTTTGATGACTGAGAACATAGTTTGTTAGTTTTTCAGAAAGTTTATGGTCTATGCTTTAACATGTGAATAGCTTGTTACTTGATCATGAAAAGTTTTATGAGATGAGCTACCGTTGTGACATATACTGATGCTAGAAAAGGTGATTGAAATTATCATTGATCAAACTTGTGCACCTGCTAGCATTCACACTTCATAAATTATTTCTTTTATCATTTACCTACTCGAGGACGAGCAGGAATTAAGCTTGGGGATGCTCATACATCTCCAACGTATCTATAATTTATGAAGTATTCATGCTATTATATTATCCATCTAGAATGTTTTATATGCATTTATATGCTATTTTATATGATTTTTGGGGCTAACCTATTAACCTAGAGCCCATTGCCAGTTTCTGTTTTTTCCTTGTTTTTGAGTTTCGTAGAAAAGGAATACCAGACGGAGTCCAATTGACGTGCCAATTTTTGACGAATTTTTATGGACCAAAAGAAGCCCAGGGAGTGCAAGAGTTGGGCCAGAAGAGTCCCGGGTTGCCCACGAGGGTGGAGGGCGCACCCCCCTGCCTCGTGGACAGCCCGGAGACCCCCCTGACGTGAGACCTATGCCAAAAATTCCTATAAATACTGAAACCTCCAGAAAGAAACCTAGATCGGGAGTTCCGCCGCCGCAAGCCTCTATAGCCACCAAAAACCAATCGGGTCCCTGTTCCGGCACCCTGCCAGAGGGGGATCCCTCATCGGTGGCCATCTTCATCATCCCGATGATCTCCATGACGAGGAGGGAGTAGTTCACCCTCGGGGCTGAGGGTATGTACCAGTAGCTATGTTTTTGATCTCTCTCTCTCTCGTGTTCTTGAGGTGATACGATCTTGATATATCGCGAGCTTTGCTATTATAGTTGGATCTAATGATGTTTCCCCCCCTCTACTCTCTTGTAATGGATTGAGTTTTCCCTTTGAAGTTATCTTATCAGATTGAGTCTTTAAGGATTTGAGAACACTTGATGTATGCCTTGTCGTGCTTATCTGTGGTGACAATAGGATATTCACGTGATCTATTTGATGTATGTTTTGGTGATCAACTTGTGGGTTCAATGAACTTATGCATAGGGGTTGGCACACGTTTCTCCGGTAGAAACTTTGGGGCACTTTTTGAAGTACTTTGTGTTGGTTGAATAGATGAATCTGGGATTGTGTGATGCATATCATATAATCATGCCCACAGATACTTGAGGTGACATTGGAGTATCTAGGTGACATTGGGTTTTTGGTTGATTTGTGTCTTAAGGTGTTATTCTAGTACGAACTCTATGATAGATCGGTCAGAAAGGATAACTTTGAGGTGGTTTCGTACCCTACAATAATCTCTTCGTTTGTTCTCCGCTATTAGTGACTTTGGAGTGACTCTTTGTTGATGTTGAGGGATGGTTATATGATCCAATTATGTTATTATTGTTGAGAGAACTTGCACTAGTGAAAGTATGAACCCTAGGCCTTGTTTCCTAGCATTGCAATACCGTTTACACTCACTTTTACCACTTGTTACCTTGCTGTTTTTATAATTTCAGACTACAAATACTCATATCTACCATCCATATTGCACTTGTATCACCATCCCTTCATCGAACTAGTGCACCTATACAATTTACCATTGTATTGGGTGTGTTGGGGACACAAGAGACTCTTTGTTATTTGGTTGCAGGGTTATTTGAGAGAGACCATCTTCATGGGACCAGTGCTGGTCAGACTCACGGGGGTGCTGAATTCAGAGTTAGTGATGGAAACAAGACAAATTCAGAGCCCAGAAATCAACTAAAGCAGGGAAGAGAGAATCTGATGACAAATAGTGGAGGAGGAACACAGGGGCAAAGAGGTTTCAGCGTCAATGACAGAGAGCAATATAACATGAGGAATGCACAGTAGGGTGGAAGACCAGGAAGTGTAGGAATGAACAGGGTGATATGTAATAAGTGCAAAGTTTCAAGCCACATGACAAAAGATTGCACCCTTGGTGAAAGTGTGTTATATCGACTAGAGGGGGGGTGAATAGGCGATTTTTACAAATTCGTCACTGAGGAAATTCTAGGTGAAGAAATTCCTAAGTAACGATACACTAGCAGCGGAAAAAGTACTCAGGTATAAGCATAAGAGAGCAACAACATAGTCATCATGATGAAACGAAATCAAGCACATAGTACAAATAGCGTGAAAATAGAATAAGCAGTCTGAAGACTATGTGACTGAAGAAATAGGATTGAGGAGAAAGTTTAAGTCTTCAGTCAAAGTCTTAAAACAGTAATGATCAGGTTCATCAACACATGAATGAGGAAATGAAAGGGTTGAGGAAATAGAACCAGTTGGCTTGGTGAATACAATGATTTGGTAGACCAGTTCCAACTATTGTGACAGTTGTACGTCTGGTTGGAGCGGCTGAGTATTTAAACTTGAGGACACACATTCCTCACCGTATTCTCCTGGAGATAAAGTCACATAGACCTCGCCCAATCAATCGTGATAAGTCTTCGGGTGACTTCCAAATCTTCACACACTTGGTCACTCGGCGATCCACAATTCCTCTTGGATGCTCAGACCATGACACCTAACCGTCTGGAGGATACACAGTCCTCAAAGGTAACAAGCATTGGTTTCACACAAGAACAATCTCTTCAGTGATGCTCAATCACTTTGGGTTGTAGGTGTTTGGGTTTTTGGGTTTTCCTCACTTGATGATTTCCACTCAAAGTCCTCAGAGGATGGGATGCTCTCAATGACAAGTGTCAGTTTCTCTCGGAGCAGCCAACCAGCTAGTGGTTGTAGGGGGCAGCTATTTATAGCATAGGGAGCAGCCCGACATGATAAGACATAAATGCCCTTCAATGATATGACCGTTAGGTGGGTAGATATTTTGGGACAGCTGGTGCATAGCACATCAATGGTCGGATATTTGAGGTTCAAAGTCATCGGGGCTATCATGTTCCTCACTGTGTAGGCAATACGCACTGGTGAATTCCTAACTCCTCAGTCAGGACAACTTCCTCAGTGACCAGAAGATCTTCGTCTCTGTCACTGAAGAAATTAACTGAACTAATATGAGATTTCCAATGGCTTCACTCGAAAGGATTGGGTAGGTGTAGGATTTTGAGATGAGCATCACTTGGAAATCACTTTCCTTAGTATTACCTCGATCCCCTTTAACAGTACGGTGCTTCCTATGACTCAAGAAAGAGAAAATGAAACTAAGAAAACAAAAGTCTTCGCGCTTCATAATCCTCACATGAATATCCAAGTCTTCAAGGTCACACCAATTTCTTCACTTTCAAAATCTTTTGGAGAACCGAAGTCTTTAGCTGAAGACATACATTTTTAAGGGTCGACTTTCATCGTAAGTATCAAACTCCTCATCGACTTATAGAGCCTGTGTACACTCACAAACATATTAGTCCCTTAACCTATAAGTCTTCAGTACACCAAAATCACTAAGAGGCACTAGATGCACTTACAATCTCCCCCTTTTTGGTGATTGATGACAAATAGGTTAAGTTTTCAACTGGGATAAACATATGAAGTGTAAATGCTAATATTGAGGAATTTGGTCGCAAGATATAGAAGAACTCCCCCTGAAGATGTGCGTATTTGAGGAATTTGCTTTGGATAGCAAATGCACATTGTAGAGTAATATCATGGAGATATCCCCCTATATCTTGTAATTCATACACGCATTTGACATATCGTATGAAGAATTTGAAATGCATGAAGAAATATGGTGTCTAACGAAATTCAGCCTGCGTGCATTTAAGTACTTGAGGAAATAAGCATGCAGAAAGCAGTCAAAAGTATCAGACCACCATAGGAACTAAGTTTACAACTCGGCAAAGCAAACACTTCAGAAAAACAAGAGTTGTAACTTAACCAAAAAACGCCCATATAATAGACCCGCTTGAAGACTAACTCAAATTTCTCCCCCTTTGCCATCAAATGACCAAAAGGGTCAAAAAATGAGGACTAACGCCCCTGAAGAATATCATCATGATGTCGATGGAGGAGCGCGAGCGTTGTTGGGGTCATACGTTGATGTAGGGCCTGCCGCAGTGTCATCCAAATCTTCAGCTTTGTCTGTCTCGTGCGATGAAGAATATGAACTGGCGAACCAACTGAGGAACTTTGGCCTTCTTGAATTTCTTCGATGGTGGCTGAGACCAGTCAAAGTCCTGTTGGAAGTCCATATCCTTGAGTTCATCATTAGTGTATAGATACGAAAGAATAGCCCAGGTGCGGTCGAAGACTTGATGCGGATAATGGTGATTCTTCTTCATAGTGTTTTGAGTAATGGTCATGTTCTGAAGAATTGCACCAAACTGACGCTTGGCCCTGATAATCCCCAAGTGTAGGGAATCATCGTAGCAATTTCCAAAGGTGGAATTGATAAGTATGGAGTGTCGAACCCACAAGGAGCTAAGGTAAGATCAATATTCTCTCAAGTCCTATCTGCCACTGATACGACTCTACGTACACCGAACGTTTGCTTCCAACTAGAAACGAGAAGTAAAACTACGTTGTGGGTATGAAGAGGACAACTTTGTATGATATTGAAGAGCTAAAATATAAAAGTAGGTGATGTTATAATAAAGTTAGAATATATTACTAAATATTATAAATAGCAAGTGTGGAATAATGATGGATCGGTGTGCGGAATTTTCCTAGGCAATTGTTAGCAAGACCGGTAGTTGTCATTGCAATTTCATATGAGGGAGAAGCATAAGCTAACATACTTTCTGTTCTTGGATCATATGCACTTATGATTGGAACTCTAGCAAGCATCCGCAACTACTAAAGATCATTAAGGTAAGACCCAACCATAGCATTAAAGCATCAAGTCCCCTTTTTTTCCATACGCCATGACCCACTTATCCGTGTTTGTGTTTCAGTCACTCACACAACACAGACAATAAGTAAACCATGGACATATTGCAATACCCTACAACGGGAATCCCTCACGCTTGCGTGACATGGAGGGCACCATAGGACAGCACCAAAATAAAACATACAACTCATACCAATCTAGATCATCAATCAACCCAAAGACAAAGGATATCTACTCAAAACATCATAGGATGGCAACACATCATTGGATCATAATATGTGGCATAAAGCACCATGTTCAAGTAGGGATTACAGCGGGGTGTTGGAGAGTGGACCGCATAAAAGATATGAGGATGGTGATGATGATGGTGATGTTGATGAAGACGATCGCCGCGGCGATGATTCCCCTCACGATGGCACTCCGGCGCCATCGAGAGAGAGGAGGAGAAGTTCTCCCCCTTGTGCTTCTTCCTCCATGGCCTCCCCCCTGGATGGGGAGAGGTACCCCCTCTGGTCCTTAGCCTTCATGGAGATGATGGCCCCTCCAAGATCCTTCCCCATGTCCTCCGGTGATGATGGCCCCCTCCGGCAGGGTGCCGGAGAGAGCCTAGATTGATTTCTCGTGGCTACAGAGGCTTGTGGCGGCGGAACTTCTGATCTAGGTTTCTTTCTAGGGGTTTCTATATTTATAGGAATTTTTGGCGTCGGTTTCACGTCAGGGGGTCTCCGAGTCATCCACGAGATAGGGGGGCGCGCCCAGCGGGGTAAGGCGTGCCCTCCACCCTCGTGGACGGCTCGGGACTCTTTTGGTCCATCTTCGATGCTCTGTGGGCTTCTTCTGGTCCATAAAAAATCGTCAAAAATTGGCACGTCAATTGGACTCTGTTTGGTATTCCTTTTTTGTAAAACTCAAAAACAAGGAAAAAACAGAAACTGGCACTGGGCTTTAGGTTAATAGGTTAGTCCCAAAAATCATATAAAATAGCATATAAATGCATATAAAACATCTAAGATGGATAATATAATAGCATGAATACTTCATAAATTATAGATACGTTGGAGACGTATCAGCATCCCCAAGCTTAATTCCTGCTCGTCTTCGAGTAGGTAAATGATAAAAGAAATAATTTATGAAGTGTGAATGCTAGCAGGTGCACAAGTTTGATCAATGATAATTTAAATCACCTTTTCTAGCATCATTATATATCATAACAGTAGCTCAACTCTTAAAACTTCTCATGATCAAGTAACAAGCTATTCGCATGTTAAAGTATAGATCATAAACTTTCTTGAAAACTAACAAACCGTGCTCTTAGTCATCAAACAATTGTAATTCATCTTATTTTTGGGAAGGGTCTATGTAAGAGCTTTGATTCAGCAAACTCCACATACTCAACTATCATTTAATCTTTCACAATTGCTAACACTCATGTGATATTTATGGGTTCAAAGTTTCAATCGGACACAAAGAAAGATAAGGGCTTATAGTTTCGCCTCCCAACCTTTTACCTCAAGGGTAATGTCAACAATAATAATTTATGAAAACCTACATCCAAGTGGATATATATATCTGGATCGCTCCAACACAAAGTGCTTGCCAAAGGAAAAAGTGTAAAAAGGAAAGGTGATGATCACCATGACTCTTGTATAAGGGTAGAAGATAAAAGTAAAAGATAGGCCCTTCTAAGAGGGAAGCAGAAGTTGTCATGCGCTTTTATGGTTGGATGCACAAAATCTTAATGCAAAAGAACGTCACTTTATATTGCCGCTTGTGATAAAGACCTTTATTATGCAGTCCGTCACTTTTATTTCTTCCCTATCACAAGTTCGTATAAAGCTTATTTTCTTTGCACTAATAGATCATACATATTTAGAGAGCAATTTTTATTGCATGCACCGATGACAACTTACTTGAAGGATCTTACTCAATCCTTAGGTAGGTGTGGTGGAATCTCATGGCAAAACTGGTTTAAGGGATGTTTGGAAGCACAAGTAGTATTTCTACTTGGTGCAAAGAATTTGGCTAGCATGAGAGGGAAAGGCAAGCTCAACATGTTGGAGGATCCAAGACAATATAACGTTTCGGATATAGGAAAACATAACCCATTAAGTTGTCTTCCTTGTCCAACATCAACTTTTTAGCATGTCATATTTAATAAGTGCTCACAATTGCAAAAGATGTCCAAGATAGTATATTTATATGTGAAATCTCTCTTCCTTCAACATTGTTTCATGAATTGTTCAAGTGACCAATTCTGTGTTTGCTAACTTTCAATAAGTTTACTACCTATACTTATTAAGTGTGAAGTCATTACTCCCAATGTTATAAGCATATGAAATGCATATAAATTCATATTTATGATATTCAATTCATTCAACCATTTACTCATAGGATATACATGAAGCGCGTGAGTAAATGACAAACTACTCCAAAAAGATATAAGTGAAGAACACTGAATAGTCAAATAATTAACTAGCCATGGGAGGATTCTTTTTTTTCAAGATTTCAGATTCAATGATTTTATTCAAACAGAAAGTAAAATTGAAAATACGCTCCAAGCAAACCACATATCATGTGACGAATAAAAATATAGCTCCGAGTAAGGTATACCGATAGTTTTGAAGACGAAAGAGGGGATGCCTTCCGGGGCATCCCCAAGCTTAGGCGCTTGAGTATTCCTTGAATATTACCTTGGGGTGCCTTGGGCATCCCCAAGCTTAGGGTCTTTCCACTCCTTATTCTCCTCATATCGATATCTCACCCAAAGCTTGAAAACTTCAATCACACAAAACTTAATGGAACTTCGTGAGATGGGTTAGTATGATAAAGAGTAAACCATTCAGTTTGGTACTGTCAAAGACAAGATTCATAATTTTTCTCACACAATGCCTACTTTACCATATCATTTCTACAATTTATATTGAGAAATATAAGCCATAGAAACTAGAAAACAAGCTAACTATGCAATGAAAACAAAATCTGTCAGAAACAGAACAGTCTGTAATGATCTAAACAACAACCATACTTCTTCTACTGCACAAATTCTGAAATAAATTGGTGGACGTGAGGGATTTGTCTATTAATATTCTTCAAAAAGAATCAACTCAAAATCACTCTTCTGTAAAACATTACAGCTAATCTCCTGAGCGCAAAGTTTCTGTTTTTTACAGCAAGATCACATTAACTTTCACCCAAGTCTTCGCAAAGGTCTTACTTGACACTTTATTGAAACAAAACCTATAAAACATTATTAATACAGTAGCTTAATCATGTAAACACACAAAAACAGTAAGGGTAAATATTGGGTTGTCTCACAACAAGCGCTTTTCTTTAATGCCTTTTAGCTAGGCATGATGATTTCAATGATGCTCACATAAAAGATAAGAATTGAAACATAAAGAGAGCATCGTGAATAATATGACTAGCACATTTAAATCTAACCCACTTCCTATGCCTAGGGATTTTGTGAGCACACAATTTATAGGAACAAGAATCAACTAGCATAGGAAGGCAAAACAAGTTTAATTTAAAAACTTTAAGCACATAGAGAGGAAACTTGATAGTATTGCAACTCCTACAAGCATGTATTCCTCCCTCATAATAATTTTCAGTAGCATCATGAATTAGTTCAACAATATAACCATCACATAAAGCATTCTTTTCATGATCTACACGCATAGAAATTTTTCTACTCTCCAGATAAGCAAAATTCTTCTCATTCGGAATAGTGGGAGCAAACTCAGTAAAATAACTGTCATGTGAGGCATAATCCAATTGAAAATTAAAATCATGATGACAAGTTTCATGGTTAACATTATTATCTATAGCGTACATACCATCACAATAATCATCATAGATAGCAACTTTGTTCTCATAATCAATTGGAACCTCTTCCGAAATAGTGGAATTATTACTAACTAAAGTTGACACTCTTCCAAATCCATTTTCATAAATATCATACTAAGATTCAACACCCTCCAAAATAGTGGGATCATTACTTCTAAAGTTGACACTCTTCCAAACCCACTTTTGATGATAGTATTATTCATACTCCAAAAGATATAAGTAAAGTTCATGGAGCATTCTACAATTAATATAGACTAACCAATATCCAAGCTCAAAATATATAAGTGAAGCACATGAAACATTCTATAAAGTCATACTCAAAAGATTTAAGTGAAGCACAAAGAGCATTCTATAAGATCATACTCAAAATATACAAGTGAAGCACATGAAGCATTCTATAAATCAATGAAGGGCTATCTCATACTAGCATGGTTCTTAAAGAAAAAGAAAAACACAAAGGACACAAATCATGTGAACAAAACAAAAACCGAGGTATACCGATAATTGTTGAAGAAGAAAGATGGGATGCCAACCGGGGCATCCCCAAGCTTAGATGCTTGAGTATCCTTGGAATATTTACTTGGGGTGCCTTGGGCATCCCCATGCTTGAACTCTTGCCTCTCTTTATTCTTCTTGCATCGGTAACTCCTTGTTCTTCGAGCACTTCATTCACACAAAACTTAACAAAAACTTTGTGAGATTCGTTAGTATAATAAAGCAAATGACTACCTTTAAGTACTATTGTAAACTCATTCCGATTTCATATTAGCACTTTATCTAATGTATTCCAACTTCACCATGGTTCATACCCCCTGATACTACCCATGGATTCATCAAAATAAGCGAACAACACATACAAAACAGAATCTGTCAAAAACAGGACAGTCTGTAGTAATCTGGAAATTTAGTGAACTTATCTAACTCCAAAAATTCTAAATAACATATGAAAATTTAAACAATTTGTACATAACTAATGTGCAAAAAGTTTCAGACCCATTTGACTTTCCAGTAAAAAATGCAAATTCACGCGCTATAGCCAAAGTTTCTGTTTTTGTACTGCACATAGTAAACAAGCAATCTAATCATCATAAAACCAAAGCTTGGCACATTATTTTTATAATACAATGGATATATATACAAGGGGATAATTATTTATAGAGAAACTTCCATGAAAAATTCTACATTGTTTCCATGAGCATGAACACAAGTGCTCAAGGTCGACCCTCACTTCTCCAATGCATAACTTTCCAATCACTTCTCCTTTTGAAAAACTTTTTAGGCATGTGAGCCAAGTGCATCTTTTCGTATTTTCATTTTTTGATTTTTTTGTATGTTTGACCCAGAACTAAGAAAAACTAAAAGGGAAAACAAAAACTACTTAGTGAAGAAAGCAAACAAGCACACACGAGAATATCAACCCCACGCTATTGCTCCCCGGCAACGGCGCCAGAAAAGAGCTTGATAATCCCCAAGTGCAGGGAATCATCATAGCAATTTCCAAAGGTGGAAGTGATAATTATGGAGTGTCGAACCCACAAGGAGCTAAAGGTAAGATCAATATTCTCTCAAGTCCTATCTGCCACTGATACGTACACCGAACATTTGCTTCCAACTAGAAACGAGAAATAAAACTACGTTGTGGGTATGAAGAGGATAACTTTGTATGATACTGAAGAGCTAAAATATAAAAGTAGGTGCTGTTATAATAAAGTTAGAATATATTACTAAATATTATAAATAGCGAGTGTGGAATAATGATGGATCGGTGTGCGGAATTATCCTAGGCAATTGTTAGCAAGACCGGTAGTCATCATTGCAATTTCATATGAGGGAGAAGCATAAGCTAACATACTTTCTCTTCTTGGATCATATGCACTTATGATTGGAACTCTATCAAGCATCCGCAACTAATAAAGATCATTAAGGTAAGACCCAACAATAGCATTAAAGCATCAAGTCCCCTTTTTCCCATACGCCATGACCCACTTATCCGTGTTTGTGTTTCAGTCACTCAAGCAACACAGACAATAAGTAAACATGGACATATTGCAACACCCTACATCAGGAATCCCTCATGCTTGCGCGACTCGGAGGGCACCATAGGATAGCACCAAAATAAAACATACAACTCATACCAATCTAGATCATCAATCAACCCAAAGACAAAGGATATCTACTCAAAACATCATAGGATGGGAACACATCATTGGATCATAATATGTGGCATAAAGCACCATGTTCAAGTAGGGATTACAGCAGGGTGCTGGAGAGTGGGCCGCGTAAAAGAGAAGAGGATGGTGATGATGATGGTGATGTTGATGAAGACGATCACTGCGGCGATGATTCCCCTCCCGATGGCACTCCGGTGCCACCGAGAGGGAGGAGGAGAAGTTCTCCCCCTTGTGCTTCTTCCTCCATGGCCTCCCCCTGGATGGGGAGAGGTTCCCCCTCTGGTCCTTGGCCTTCATGGCGACGATGGCCCCTCTGAGATCCTTCCCCATGGCCTTCGGTGATGATGTCCCCCTCCGGCAGGGTGCCGGAGAGGGCCTAGATTGATTTCTCATGGCTATAGAGGCTTGTGGCAGCGGAACTTCTGATCTAGGTTTCTTTCTAGGGGTTTCTGTATTTATAGGAATTTTTTGCGTCGGTTTCACATCGGAGGGGGCAGGGGGTCTTCGAGTCGTCCACGAGATAGGGGGGCGCGCCCAGGGGGGTAGGGTGCGCCCTCCACCCTCGTGGACAGCTCGGGACTCTTCTGGTCCATCTCCGATGCTCCATGGGATTCTTCTGGTCCATAAAAAATGTTAAAAATTGGCACGTCAATTGGACTCTGTTTGGTATTCCTTTTCTGTAAAACTCAAAAACAAGGAAAAAACAAAAACTGGCACTGGGCTCTAGGTTAATAGGTTAGTCCCAAAAATCATATAAAATATCATATAAATGCATATAAAACATCTAAGATGGATAATATAATAGCATGAATACTTCATAAATTATAGATACATTGGAGATGTATCAGACCCACTTGTGATTTTTATCCACTTTCTGATGAAGACTGAGGAGAAGCTCACGGTCAGTCATCACACACGGAGCAGTGTCTTGAGGATTTTGCTTTGAAGCTTTGGCGGCAGAATCTTGCATTGCAGAGTCATCATTGGTCGAGTAGGATGTAGCCTTGCGAAATTGACCATCGAGAGGACGAGTGCCTTCATCAATGACCGCTGCTTTGCCCTTCTCATCAGCTGAGAAAATAGTCTGTTTGAGGACTTCAATTGGGGGCAAATAGCTGAGGTGATTCTGAAAGTCAGCCTTGTAATGAATTTAAGACCTTGATCTGATGAATTTCATGATCCAGGGAGCATAAGGCTTCAACTCAAAAGGTGACAGAGAAGCATTGGGCAAAGTCCTCATGAAGAAATCGTGATAGTTGATGGAAATACCATGCATGATGTTAAAGAGCATATTCTTCATGATGCCAACAACTTCTTCTTCATCAAAGTTGTGGCCCTTGATGGGACTGAGGGCTTTGGTCAAGATGCGGAATACTGTCCGCGACACATAAAGCAATTCCTTCACGAGGAATGTGGTCCTTGGAGCTTGACCAGCCTTCAAAGGCTTTATCAGTACTTGTATCAGATGATTTGACAATTCAGGTTCCTCATAAAGTTTCAGTGCACCTTCAGTGGGAGAACTGACTGGGACAGCATGAAGCAATTCAGAGGCTGGAGCTTTGTAGTGAGTATTTTTAGTCATCCAGTCCAGTACCCATGAATTCACATAATCCACATTTCCTTTGAGGTGCAAATTAGCATAGAATTGAAGAATCAGTTCATCATTCCAGTCATAGATCTCAGAACAGAAGTCCAGCAAGCCAGCGTCATGAAGAACACTGAGAATAGGCAGTGATTCCATGTCCACATGAGGAATTTGCTGATGTTCAAACACCTTGTCCTTGTCAACTAGAATTATTGAGTAGTAATACATCTGATTTGCTGTCCAGAAGCGCTTGCAGCGAAGTCTTGCAGAGTCATAGGGATTAAAATCCGTGAAGAAATGATGCTCAGCAAGGAAATCATCAGCTTTGAATTTTTGCTTCTTGGAATGAGGATTCTTTTGTTTGGGCTAAAGATTTTTAGCTGAAATCTTCACAGCCTCTTGATGCTCAATTTCTGGAGCCGCGGACTGAGAAATATTGTAAGTGCATCTAGTGCCACCCCTATTTGGTTTTGGAGTATTGACAACAAACTTGGTTGAGGGACTAATGTGTTTGTGAGAATTGTAGGATAACACAGCTAGTAGTCCCATATTGATTCGGTTTACCTACCAGAGATGACCCTAAAAATGTGTGAAGACATTGAAGACAATGGTGGGGCGTGAAGATATTCAAAATGAAGACTATGACATGAGAAGACATCGCATGAAGACTATGGAATGCGAAGACATAGTTGTTTCATAGTTTCCTTTTCTTCTTTGTTGAGTCATAGGAACCACCGTACTGTTAAGTGGGGTCCAAGTGAACAAAGTCAGAGTGACTGAGGTGATGCTCAACCAAATCCTATGTCTTCGAGCGAAGACAATGAGAGCAAGTCTTATCCTGAGCTGGATGAGTCAGCTTTACTTGTAGCCCAAGTCATGCTGTCGCGTGTGTTTGAAATCTGACCGTTGGACACATGTCAGTTCCTTAGTGACTCAGGGTCATTTTGGACAAATCAGGTCGGGTTGCCTCCTGGCTATAAATAGCCCACCCCCTACACCATAAATTGGTGGCTTCTCAGAGTTAGTACACGGCTTTTGTCGTTTGAGAGCAACCCACCTCCAAAGCCTTTGAGATAGTAATCCTTGCGAGGACAAAGCCCAAAACACCCAGAGCCAAAGAGTGTTAGGAATCACTGAAGTCTTTCTGTCCGCGTGATCTGAAGACTTATTACACTTGAGGACTGTGAATGCTCTAGCCGGTTAGGCGTCGCGTTCTGAGCATCCAAGAGTCATTGTGGATTGCCGGTGAATGAAGTTTGTGAAGGTTTGGAAGTCTCCCTTGAAGACTTACCAGAGTGATTGGACGAGGACTAAGTGTTCTTAGCTCAAGGGGAATAAGGTGAAGACGCGGTCTTGTGAGTTGAATCTCAACCTCCCTAACCAGACATACAGTTGTCATAGCAACTGGAACTGGTCCAAAAAATCCCTGTCTCTCCGAGCAACTGGTTCCATCTTTCACCTTTCTTTACTTATAGTTTGTCTTCATGAAGTCATTGCCATTTGTCTGATCTGATTGACTTCACTGAGTGAAGACTGTTTACTGTCTAGCTTCATGCTATCTTCCATCCTGATCTTTACTACCTAGATGCTGATAGTCTTCGTGCTTTCACTTCATTGCTTACTTGACTATGGCTTGTCTAGTGTAGTCTACCTTCCGCTGCATATCAATAGGTTCATTTCTATTGTTTGTCTTCAAAGCATTCGTGTTTTGAAGACTTTGATAAAAATCGCCTATTCACCCCCCCCCCTCTAGTTGAATACTAGCACTTTCAATTGGTATCAGAGCAAGGTGCTCCCTTGTTTTGTGTGATTCGGTTTGACCACCTGAAGTTTAGCTATGTCGACTCCAGAGATAATCAAAGTCTCCGCTACGTGCCCTGTCTTCGATGGCACTGATTACCCCTACTGGAAGAATAAGATGCGTATGCATCTTGAAGCCATTGACATTGATCTCTGGTATGTCGTTAAGAACGGTGTTCCCAAGGCCGATGAAGGTGTCACTACTGCTGATGTCAAGAGGTTCATTCAACTGGGCTCAACTGCCAAGAACATCATCTGTGGTCATCTGACCAAAGGACAGTATGGTCGTGTGAGTGCTCTGGAAACCGCGAAGCTAGTCTGGGACTGGCTTTCCAAGGTCAATGAAGGTGTCTCAACAAAGAGAGATTCAAGGATCAGTGTTCTTCGCAATCTCTTCATCCGCTTCAAGAGAAATGACAATGAGAATGTCCAGCTCACATTTGATCGCCTCACTGACATCACAAATGAGCTTCATGCACTCGGTGCCACCGAGATCACCAAGCATGAAATCGTCAATACACTGCCGAGGTCACTTGACAACCCATTTGACACCCTGGCCGTGATGATTCAAGAACGTCCTGACTACAAGACTCTCGATCCGTCTGACATACTTGAGAGGCTCAACACACATGAGTTCCAACTATCTGAGAAAAGAGATATCTATGGTCCCAACTATGGTCTAACTCGCGCTTTGAAGGCAAAGGTTGTTTCCTCATCTGAAGAAGAATCTGACTGCAGTTCTGGTGATCCTGAAGACATTTGAAAGAGCTTTCTATGTAGTGAAGAAGTTCCAGAAGTTCACCAAGAAGAAAGACTTCAGAAAGTCTTCAAGATCCAGCTCTAGAAATGATGAAGCTTCATCTCGTGATCCCAAGAAGAGAACCTGCCACAAGTGCAAGAAACCTGGTCAGTACATCTCTGAGTGTCCAAAGTGGGACAATGAGACAAAGAAGAAGAAGAAGAAGAAGAAGAGCAAGGAATATGATTCTGATGACAACAACAACAGGAAGAAATCCTCAATGTCTTCTTCCAAGTCTTCATTGTAGTCTTCATCACACAAGAAGAGCTCATCAAGCAAAGCTCGTGCATTTGTTGGCAAGGAGATGGATTCAGAGGAGGAGTCTGCATATGAGGAGGCAGAGGTGGTGTCTGAACAGGAATCTGATTCTGGATTAGCAAGCCTGGCTCTAGCTTCTGCGTATGTCGCCAAGTCCATCTTCAACACTGAAGACAATGGCCTCGTCACCAATGCTAATGCCAAGGATGAGGATGACTCTACTCCCACCTACTGCTTCATGGCACGTGGTGCCAAGGTAAACTCATGCGATGCTTAATTTCAAACCTCAAGTGAAGATGACTCTGAATGTGAATCTAAACCTAGCTACAAAACACTTGCTAAAATTGCAACTGAACAACAGAATGCTATGGAACATATTCAAAAATTGCTAGACAAAAGCGATGACCTGTTGGACGCAGAAATGACCCGAACTCAGTCCTTAATTGAAGACATTAAAAATCTTCATGGTAAGTACGAGGAACTTGAAAGTCATCATGAAATGCTCTCAACTTCTCATGAAAAGCTCTCCTATGATTGTCTTCAAAGGTAGTAAGAGCAGAAATTGAGATCGGCTCATGAAGATCTTCAAAAGGAGAACGAGTCACTCCGCGCTCAACAGATCAATTCCGCCCAGGAAGGATTTGATCCACCATGTCTAAAAAGTCTTGAGCGTGATAATGTTGCCTCGGTTGCCGAATGTTCAAATGCTGCTACTGTTGCAATATCTTCAACTGTTGATGTAGTAACTAACCCCTCTGCTGAGGATACCACTACTATTGCTGATGACAATGCCAGGTTGAAGACATTACTTGAGATAGGAATGTATAAAAGTCTCAAAGGGCATCAGACACTATGTGACGTCCTCAAAAAACATATTCTGAACCGAAACCCTAGGAGAGGGTGTTGGGTTCGAGAGGAAAATGAATGTTGATGGTTCTTACTGGATGCCTAAGCAGTACCCCAAAACCACATGGGTTGCCGCAAAGGGATCTTTAGTGGATCCATCTACCTTATCTAGCTTGTCTTGTGCTAACCCAATTATCATTGAGGAATCCTTTGATGCAAACTATAAAATGTTCAGGAATTAGAATGGTGAAGTGTTTGCGAGGTATATTGGTACTAACTGTTGGAATGGACCACCTCTTAAGAAGATCTGGGTACCCCAAGAGTTATCTTGAGAATCTTCCCATGAATGTCATCATGCCACCACCTGGGAAGAAGATAAATCCCAGACCAAATGCTTAATATGGTCCAAAGGCTTCATACAGATAGAGGACTCACCTGAGTCACCCTAACGTCGATGTTTTGTAGGGAAACCATACTCAGACTTGTGAATATGAGTGTGTTTCATCAAACTGCTATGTTCATAAGACCAAGAACTTTTCTGCCTATTCTTATGAGTATTATTCACCTCCTGCAAGGCTATTTGCTAGGGCTCCAAAGCCGAAGTGTTTAGATGCTGCACTTAACACATTGCTTCTAAGCCACCCCTGAAGATGTGGGTGGTTAAGAAAACTTAACTCTCTTTTGCAGGGTAAGGTCTCCAGCCGAAAATCAAAGGCGTCAGATGCTAATGATGGGGACCTTAAACATCTTGTGGGATGCAAGATAAAATGTCCAAGTGGTCTTATTATGTATTTCGTCTCGGGATTCCTTGACAATCATCCTATTTATCCTAACCAAGATCTGAACTTCCATAATCCGCTTGTTCGTCAAATGTTTATGCTTCACAATACCCTTGGTGAAGCCTATCCCCCAAACTGTACTGTAGGATATGACACCAAAGGCTTCAGAATGGATTATGGATAGTGGATGCACTAACCACATGACTGGTGATTGAAGTCTTTTGATGGATTCAACTCTACGCCCGTCTGACAAAAGTCACATCACATTTGCTCACACTGGTAAAAGCAAGGTATTGGGTCTGGGTAGAGTTGCAATCTCAAGGGATCAACACATGGATAAAGTGATGTTTATTGAATCCCTTGGTTTCAACTTAATGTCTGTCTCAATGATTTGTGATTTGAACATGATTGTGATATTTGGAAAATATCGTTGTCTTGTGCTTACGGAATCTGACAAATCTCTAGTCTTTGAAGGGTAACGAAAAGATGATCTGTACATGGTAGACTTCTCAGCAGGACCACAGTTGTCCGTATGTCTTCTAGCAAAAGCTTCAGAGTGCTGGCTCTCGCATCTGAGGCTAGGACATGAGGAACTTGTACACTCTCGCAAAGAAGAAGCATGTTGTGGGCATCGAGGGCGTCAAGTTCAAGAAGGATCATCTGTGTGGTGCTTCTGAAGCTGGGAAGATGACACGGGCCAAGAATCCCTCGAAGACAATCATGACGACATCAAGTCCCTTCGAGCTGCTTCACATGGACTTATTCAGCCCTACTCACTACTCTACTCTTACTACCACTGCTTGTCTCTATGGCTTCGTTATTGTTGATGATTACTCAAGATATACATGGGTGCATATAATCCTTTACAAGACTGAAGTGCAGGATGTCTTCAGACGATTCGCCAATCGTGCCATGACGAACTATGGCACCAAGATCAAGCACATCAAAAGTGACAACGACACATAATTCAAGAACACTAGCCTCGACACTTATCATGATACACTGGGCATCACTCATGAGTTCTCAGCTCCTTATAAACCTCAGCCGAATGGCATCTTGGAGCGCAAGAACAGAACCCTCATTGAGATGGCTCGGACGATGCTTGATGGGTACAAGACTCCAAGGAAGTTCTGCCCTAAAGCCATTGATACTGCATGCCATGTCATCAACCGTGTTTATCTTCACAAGCTTCTAAAGAAGACATCATATGAGCTGCTAACTGGTAAGAAGCCAAAGCTAGTTACTTTAGAGTATTTGGTGCTAGGTGCTGGATCAAGGATCCACATCACACTTCAAAATTTGCACCGAAAGCACATGAAGGTTTTATGCTTGGATACGGAAAGGATTCACACTCCTACAGAGTCTTCAACCTCTTTCACTATAAAGTGGTTGAAACTGTGGATGTGCGTTTCGACGAGACTAATGGCTCGCAAAGAGAGCACCTGCCAAATGTGCTAGATGAAGTCCCTCCTGGTGAATCTATCAAGCTTATGGGTACTAGAGAAATCATACCTTCAGAAGCTTAGGCTGAAGAAGAAATCATCATTGCACCAAATCAACCTGAAGACAATGCTCAGCCTGAAGTCAATGTTGAAGCTGAAGACAATGATCTGGAACGGAAAAATCTTCGTCCAGTTCATCCCCGTGTTGCAAATGAAGTACAGATTGCAAAGATAATTGATAGCATCAATGCACCCGGTCCACTCACTCGTTCTAGAGCAACACAGCTAGCAAATTTCTGTGGGCACTTTGCTTTTGTCTCTATATCTGAACCCAAGAAAGTTGTTGAAGCCTTCATGGAACCTGAATGGATTCAAGCTATGCAAGAAGAACTTCATCAGTTCGAGCTGAACAATGTATGGGAACTGGTCAAGCGTCCCGATCCTCGCAAGCACAATATCATTGGCACCAAATGGATCTATCGCAACAAACAAGATGAGTATGGTCAAGTTGTTAGAAACAAGGCTACTCTAGTTACTCAAGATTACACTCAAGTTGAAGGGGTTGACTTCGAAGATACATTCACTCCTGTGGCAAGGCTTGAAGCCATTCACATACTGCTAGCCTATGCCAACCATTATAACATTCTTCTGTACCAAATGGATGTGAAGAGTGCCTTTCTCAATGGCAAGATTGAAGAAGAAGTATATGTTGCACAACCACCTGGCTTTGAAGATCCAAAACATCCTGATATGGTATACAAGCTCAACAAGGCACTGTATGGCCTCAAACAAGCTCCTCGCGCTTGGTATGACACACTCAAAGACATCCTGAAGAACAAAGGCTTCAAACCTGGTTCTCTAGATCCTACACTCTTCACAAAGACATATGACGATGAACTGTTTGTGTGCAAAATCTATGTGGATGACATTACCTTCGGCTGCACTGATAAAAGATACAGTGATGAGTTTGGGCACATGATGCAAGAACAATATCAGATGTCCATGATGGGTGAGCTAAAATTCTTCCTTGGTCTTCAAATCCGTCAGCAGAGCAACGCCATCTTCATATCACAAGAAAAATATCTCAAAGATTGCCTGAAGAAGTTTGGAATGCAAGACTGCAAAGGATACACGATGCCAATGCCAACCAAAAGTCATCTGAGCTCCGACGACAAAGGTAAAGAGTTTGATCAAAAGGTATACCGCTCCATGATTGGTTCTTTACTTTACTTATGTGCATCTAGGCCAGATATAATGCTTAGCGTTTGCATGTGTGCTTGATTCCAAGCGACACCAAAGGAGTCACATCACCTAGCAGTGAAGCGAATACTTCGATGTTTGGCTTACACCCCAACGATAGGATTATGGTATCCAAAGGGCTCAATGTCGGTGTCAAAAACGGTGGATCTCGGGTAGGGGGTCCCGAACTGTGCGTCTAGGCGGATGGTAACAGGAGACAGGGGACACGATGTTTTTACCCAGGTTCGGGCCCTCCCGATGGAGGTAAAACCCTACTCCTGCTTGATTGATATTGATGATATTGGTAGTACAAGAGTAGATCTACCACGAGATCAGAGAGGCTAAACCCTAGAAGCTAGCCTATGGTATGATTGTTGTTCGTCCTACGGACTAAAACCCTCCGGTTTATATAGACACCGGAGAGGGCTAGGGTTACACAGAGTCGGTTACAATGGAAGGAGATCTACATATCCGTATCGCCAAGCTTGCCTTCCACGCCAAGGAAAGTCCCATCCAGACACGGGACGAAGTCTTCAATCTTGTATCTTCATAGTCCGGGAGTCCGACCAAAGGTCATTGTCCGGTCATCCGGACACCCCCTAATCCGGGACTCCCTCAGTAGCCCCCGAACCAGGCTTCAATGACGATGAGTCCGGCACGCAAATGTGTCCTCGACATTGCAAGGCGGGTTCTTCTCCAAATCCCATATACCTGTCGAATAGTGTCCGGCTTCTGGTGAATGTTGCGCTCCTCGACTTCTGCGTCCAATAATGGCCATCTTCCACGTGTCAAATGAATGCGAAAAGCCAGGGTGTTTTTTCATTTACCCCCCTAGCTGCACAAATTGGCCGCCTATAAAAGAGACGGGAATTTATATCCGAATCACACCATCTTTCCTCCGCGAGCATTCATCGGAGCGCATTCGACAGAGATCCATTCCATCATGGTTGGTCGATGCAGCTCCTCCTCTCGCCCCCAGCCCTCAGCCTGGAGATTGGGAGAGGTGTTCCGTCCCGCACAGTGAGCTAGTGGCGCTCCAAGCCAAGGGGCTTCTCCCCTAGCCTACATGGTCCCAGTTCGAGCCGGGCTCGCCACCTATAATGGCGGAGAGCAAGCGGAGAGCGTCCCCAATCCCTCCAAAGGAGAGCGGGTATGCCTTGTCCCTTATTTGATAAGAGGGATCGGATTTCCAATTCATCGTTTCTCCGAGGGTTGCTGGAGTTCTATGGCCTCCAGCTGCACAACCTTACGCCTGCCTCTATATTGCATATTGCGGGCTTCGTAGCCCTTTGTGAACTGTTTTTGGGCATCGAGGCTCATTTCGCGCTGTGGAAGAAGCTGTTCTGCCTCGTGCCCCATTCTCAGGAGGGGTCGATATATCAAGTGGGAGGAGCCGAACTATGGCGCATCGCCGGGACCGGATATCTATCTGGCACCCCAAAGAAGGTGTCCGAATACTGGCCTTCGGAATGGTTTTATATAGATGACGCCCCCCTGCTGGACCCTGTTCGGATAGGCCTCCCTGAGTTCGATAATGCTCCTTTGAAGAAGCGCCTAAGCTGGCGCCCACGGAGCCCCCAGAAGGAAAATGACAAGGACGTCCTTTACCTGATGAACCGGATAAGGTTGTTGGCTCATTCTGGACTGACCATGATCGAGGTCATGGCCACATGCATTATGCGGGGGGTGCAGCCGCTTCAGTACAGAGGCCACCCCATGTGGGATTTCAACGGGGAGGACGACGCCACCCGGTGCGGCCGTAAGGGGCCGGAATCGGCTGCCGCTCTAATAAAGATCTTGTCCGCTTTGTACAAGGGAGAAGAGGAGGAATTCCTCCGCGTCAACCCATGGGGCGGATTTTCTATGTACAATCCTCCAAGCTGGGTAAGTGAACACTTTCACTCACCCATCCATTTCATATTCCCATAGTTAAGTATTGAGTCTAGCAATCTCAACGCAGGAGCTACGCCAGGCTGTAAAGGAGATAAACAGCCCTCCTCCACAACCCGAGGACCCGGAACGGTCCTTCGACCCGGACTCCCAAGAGGACCCGGACTTATGTGTGGAGCTGATCGATGGGGTGTTTCATCAATTGAGCAAGGACAACACCTTGGTGGCCATTACGGCCGATTATCCCTGACTACTTCCAGCCTCACAAGTAACCGAGACCGAAGTCCCAGCACTCTTAAAACGATCCACCCATGCTTATTTCTGATCACCTCATACCAATGGCGTTTTTGCAGGGGAAGTCCTCGAGGCGGGGGGCCAAGCCTGCGGCGGCTAGCCAACAAGGGGCATCAAGGCCCAGCAGGCTGAAAAGAAGTGCGGTCCGGATTGAGACGCCAGCGCAGCGGTATGGCGTGCCATTTTATTCCCAGGGTTTATTCCCTCAAGGCATACTAACGCTCGCGCTCTCTTCAGGAAAAAGAGCGCTCGCCGGACTATATCCGGAGAGCTTGCCAATCGCGCCTCCACCGGCCAGGCTCCAAGGCCGGGTCCGAAAGCGGAGGGGGACACAAGGCGCACGCCGGATGCTCCTCCGACAGAGGATGCGGACGGGCTATCCGCCACCAACTCCAAGGTGGAGAGTGCCATGAACCACAGGCGTCACCGGACGGTTCTTCGTGACGCTTGTTTCTCCCAAGAGGCATTGAATGCCTTCGATACGGGAGATGCGTATCTCCGTGCCGCTCAAAATGGTCTAGCCAGAGCCACGGAGCAGTATGTAAAAGACATACGGGTGAGAAAATTTGATGGTTATATATGTCAGTAGCCCTCAAGACTTGAAACAGTTAGAATAACTGATTTAAGGATCATTTGTTTATGCAGGATCTTACAAAAAAGAATACCCAAATGTCCCAGGAGCTGGAAGACTGCAAAGCCCAACTTGAGGCCGCACTAGCCACGGCGGGGGAGGCCAAGGATACCCCCTCTGGTAATATGTGCTTCAAAAGACAAGTATGTTGAAAAGTGCGGCATGACTGAAAATCTAACAATAACATTGCAGATGGCGCGGGAATAGATCCGGACAAACAACAACTCATACGCAGGTTAAAGGCTGGTGAGAGCGTGCTTACGAGGGTGAGGTGAGAGAAGAATAAGCTCCAAGATGCCAACACCCAGCTAGGCGAGGAACTAAAGGATGTTCTTGCTCAGCTGTCGGACTCCGTGAAGGAGAATCGGCGGCTTCGACGCGGCATTTTTAGTAAGTGCTTGAATGAACTTCGAAAAACGAGTTCGGCGAAGAAGTCGATTGACAGAGTTATGTCTGTAGGTATGCTGACAGGTTGACCTGCAGAGGAAATGCCTGGATCTACGGGTGACCTTCTTCCTGAGCTCTCACAACTGCACAAACGAGTTCGGCAGGTGATGCAAGGCGTCGCCCAGGCCTTGTGGCCAGCCGTCTCTGTGCCCGAAGGCCTTGGAGAGCTTGCAGAGAAGCTGAAGGGAGCGCGGCGGCGCTTCCGATTATGGAAGATATCGGCCTGCCGTCAAGGCGCCAGGGAGGCCTGGGCCATGGTGAAGACACGGTATATGAAGGCTGACCCAAACCACATGGCCAAGGTCGGACCTATAGGGCCCAATGGGGAGGAGATCCCTGTCAGTTTAGTGTTCGGCCAGGTAGAGTTGGCCACCAAATATTCCCAACAGGACTGTAAACTAGACAGCCTGTTGGATGGTATTGAAGAGGAATATACCCAGTCAAATTGACTATGTAATTTAAGATGACATGTAGAATGCCTTCTAGCCGGATTGTAGATTGTTTGTCATGGCGGACCTTTTCACTTCAACCTCGGGACCCGATAGTCCGGAGTGTGTCCGAGTACCCTCTCGGTTATGTAAGAACCGGGGCATGCATGGAGACCAGGCGTAGGGGTCATTAGTGCTTGAACAGACAAGTGCCCAACTAGTTATGTTATATTACATGGTTAGTAAGAAACATCTTCCAGGGAGAATAGTTCCGTTAGGGGTTCCTTTCCCTGGGAGGCATGCCCTAAAGTGCATGTCCGGACTGCGAAAAAAGCAGAAAGCATCTAGGGGCATATAAATAAACGAGTAAGAAATCATCTTTTAGTTCACCGACCGAATATTCCCTTAAGAATGCTAGCTTTCGGCTTCACCCAGTCTGAGGTACACATCCGGTTGACCCAGCAGTAACAATCGCAGAGGTGCTCCCTTTACCGCCTAGCCCAACAATCGGGAACGTAGGGGTAAGCACAGGAGCCAGGCAACCCAGCTTGGCCAAAACTTAAGTCATATCGATGCATATAATGGTGAATAAAAGGGACATGCGGAAGTATGACACATGTGTTGGGCATGGGGCTCGTATAAACAAGCTTATGTTAGAGAAGCCCCCAGGTATTATGAGCGCGAATATCGCATCAATTGTGTGCGAACAAGGCGCAAACGAGCCCTTAAAGGCTGTAAGAGAAAAGGAGGGAGAAGGAGAGAAATATAAGACAGCTAATGTGTAAAAAATAGACAGAGGAAGGAGACGAACACAGAGTCCGGCGCTAGGCGTAGAATCTTCGTAGACGGGCTGCGTTCCATGGGTTCGGCTCGAGTCGGTTATCCGATGCATCTCGCAGACGGTACGCTCCACCAGTCAGGACTTGGTCAATTATGAAGGGACCTTCCCATTTGGGCTTGAGTTTGTCCTTTTTCTTGTCCGGCAGGCGTAGAACTAATTCGCCAACATTATAAATTTTGGCCCGTACTTCTCTGCTTTGATATCTTCGAGCCTGTTGTTGATAGAATGCGGAACGGGCTTTTGCCACATCGCGCTCCTCCTCCAAGGCGTCCAAACTGTCCTACCGATCGAGTTTGGCTTCTCTTTCTTTGTACGTGCGCACGCGAGGTGAGTCATGAATTATGTCGCAGGGCAGAACTGCCTCTGCGCTGTATACCATAAAGAATGGTGTGAATCCGGTGGTGCGATTCGGCGTGGTCCGCAGCCCCCAGAGTACGGAGTCGAGCTCCTCTACCCAGTGCGTGTTAGATTCCTTGAGGGACCGCACTAGTCTGGGTTTGATGCCACTCATGATTAGACCATTTGCCCGCTCGACTTGACCATTAGTTTGTGGGTGATAGACTGAAGCATAGTCGAGCTTGATGCCCATGTTTTTGCACCAGAGTTTGACCTCATTGGCCGTAAAGTCCGTGCCGTTATCAGTGATGATGTTGTGGGGGACGCCATAGCGGTGTACGACCCCTGATATGAAGTCTATCACCGGTCCGGATTCGTCCGTCTTAACAGGCTTGGCCTCTATCCATTTGGTGAATTTGTCCACCATGACCAGTAGGTATTTTTGCTTGTGGGTTCCTTCTTCAAGCCCCCAGACCGCAAAGGGCCAGGTGATGGGTATAGTTTGGAGGGCGGTGGGTGGCATATGGCTTTGGTTAGCAAAGAATTGGCAACCGACGCATCGTTGGACTAAGTCCTGAGCATCTGCCCGGGCCGTCGGCCAATAAAATCCTGTACGGAAGGACTTGCTTACAAGGGCCCGGGCTGCGGCGTGGTGCCCACCGAGTCTGGCATGAATTTCATCCAGAAGATTCCGCCCTTCCTCTTTGGAGATACACCTTTGAAGGACTCTGGTGGTGCTTTTCTTATAAAGCTCTCCTCATGGACTTTATAGGCTTTAGATCGCCGCACTATGCAGCGTGCCTCGTTTTGGTCCTCGGGGAGTTCCTGCCTAGTTAGGTAGGCTAGGAATGGTTCTGTCCACGGGGAAATGACTGCCATTATTACGTGGGCTGAGGATGTTACTTCGTTGGCGGAGCCTCCCGTTATGTCAGACTGTTCGGTGTCGGGCGGTGCGTCTGGGTCCGGATTGTTATTTCCGGATTCCCCTTCCCATGATACGGATGGCTTGAATAGCCTCTCCAAGAAAATGTTGGGGGGGGGACTGCGTCACGCTTTGCACCGATGCGTGCCAAGACGTCTGCTGCCTGATTGTTTTCCCGGGCTATATGGTGAAATTTGAGCCCTTCGAACCGAGCTGACATTTTTAGGACGATGTTGCGGTAAGCTGCCATTTTCGGATCCTTGGCATCAAAGTCTCCATTTATTTGGGATATCGCGAGGTTCGAGTCCCCGCGCACCTCTAGGCGTTGGATGCCCATGGAGACTGCCATCCGGAGACCATGTAGAAGGGCCTCGTATTCAGCTGCATTGTTCGAGTCCGTGTACATTATCTGGAGTACATATTGAACTGTATCTCCTGTTGGGGACGTCAGGACGACGCCAGCCCCCAGACCCGCTAACATTTTGGAGCCATCGAAGTGCATGATCCAGTTGGAATATGTGCCGTACTCTTTAGGGAGTTCGGCTTCAGTCGATTCGGCGACAAAGTCGGCCAAAACTTGCGACTTTATAGCTCACCGTGGCTTATAGGTTATGTTGAACGGGAGGAGCTCAATGGCCCATTTGGCAATCCGGCCCATCGCGTCGCGGTTGTTTATAATATCGTTGAGAGGTACTTCGGAGGCTACTGTTATTGAACACTCTTGAAAGTAGTGTCGTAGCTTCCGAGATGCCATGAACACTGCGTATGCTATCTTTTGATAATGCGGGTACCGTGACTTGCATGGAGTGAGGGAAGTGGACACGTGGTAAACTAGTTTTTGAAGGGGGAATTTGTGTCCGTCCGTTTCTCGTTCGATGACGAGCACTGCGCTTACAACTTGATGAGTTGCCGCAATGTATAATAGCATTGGTTCACCAATGTTAGGCGCGGCCAGGACTGGGTTTGTTGCCAATATGGCTTTTATTTCTTCGAGTCCAGCCGTTGCAGCATTCGTCCACTCGAAATGTTCGGTGCGCCGGAGGAGGCGATAAAGGGGTAATGCCTTTTCTCCCAAGCGGGAGATGAAGTGGCTTAGAGCCGCCACGCATCCAGTCAATTTTTGTATTTGTTTGAGATCCTTTGGAATATCCTATTGTGACAAAGCTCGGATCTTGGCTGGGTTTGCTTCAATTCCTCTACCGGATACAATGAAGCCCAAGAGCTTTCCGGCTGGTACGCCGAAAACGCATTTTTCCGGGTTAAGCTTGATGTCATATGCACGGAGGTTATCGAATGTGAGCCTCAAGTCGTCTACTAGAGTTTCGACATGCTTTGTTTTGACGACCACGTCATCTACGTATGCTTCAACTGTTTTGCCGATCTGGTTTGCCAGGCATGTCTGAATCATGCGCTAATATGTTGCGCTGGCGTTTTTGAGCCCGAAGGGCATTGTGTTGAAGCAGAATGGGCCGTATGGTGTGATGAATGCCGTTGCGGCTTGGTCTGGCTCTGCCATCTTAATTTGATGGTAGCCGGAGTATGCGTCGAGGAAACACAATGAATCATGTCCTGCAGTAGCATCGATAATTTGATCGATGCGGGGGAGGGGGAAGGGATCCTTTGGGCAAGCCTTGTTGAGGTCTTCGAAATCGACACATAGGCACGAGGATTTGTCCTTCTTTCGTACCATCACCAGGTTTGCAAGCCAATCCGGATGTTTTATATCTCTAATGAATCTGGCCTCCAATAATTTGGCTAGCTCCTCTCCCATGGCTTGTCTCTTAGGTTCGGAGAAGCGCCGAAGAGCCTGCTTGACAGGTTTGAATCCTTTTAGGATGTTCAGGCTGTGCTCGGCCAGCCTGCGTGGGATTCCTGACATGTCTGAAAGGTGCCAGGCAAAAATGTCCCAATTTTTGCATAGGAAATCTCATAGTGCGGCATCTACATCAGGGTTTAATTGTGCCCCGATGGAGTCCGTCTTCGTAGGGTCCGTTGGATGGACTTGGAATTTGACTATTTCGTCCGCCGGTTTAAAGGAGGTGGACTTGGATCTTTTATCGAGTATCACGTCGTCGCTGTTCACCGTGGAGCGCCGCAAAGTCAGTTCCTCGGCCGCCAAGGCTTCGGATAGTGCCTCAAGGGCTAGTGCGGCTGTCTTATTTTTCGGCGCGGAGTGCTATGTCCGGGTCACTAGCAAGAGTGATGATTCCGTTGGGTCCGGGCATCTTGAGCTTCATGTACCCGTAATGGGGTATAGCTTGGAAAATTGTGAATGCCTCTCGCCCTAATAGAGCGTGGTATCCGCTATTAAACGGGGCCACTTGAAACGTGACCTCCTCGGACCTATAATTATCTGGCGTGCCGAACACCACATCTAGTGTGATTTTTCCTGTACAGCACGCTTCCCGACTGGGGATTATTCCTCTAAAGGTTGTGTTGCTTCACTCAATGCGGCTCCAGTATATTTCCATTTTTCGAAGGGTTTCCTCATAAATGAGGTTCAATCCGCTGCCACCGTCCATGAGTACCTTGGTAAGTCGAAAGCCGTCCACTATTGGACTAAGGACCAATGCGGCTGGTGCTCGGGCTGTTCGGAATTTAGGTTCATCACTGGCATTAAAGGTAATAGCCATGTCACTCCATGGGTTTATTGTTGCTACTTGGTAGACTTCGGTAAGGCTGTGGAGTGTTCGTTTCCGCATATTATTTGATGTGAAACTCTCGAAGACTGTTGATACCGTATTGGTATCCCTGGGCTTGTGCTCTGCGGATTCTGCAGTTAGAAGCTCCTCGCCACTTCTGGCCACCTGTCGGAGTATCCAACATGCTCTAAGGCTATGAGTTGGTGTGGCGCCCTCTATACTATGAATTTTACAGGGTCCATTGAGCCATCCCTCCAGTACGGTTCCATGCCCTATAGAGGGTTTTTGCTTTTTGGTGTTTAACCCAGGTGCTTGGTGATAATGCACCCTTTTATTTCGGACTGCGGTTATATTAAGGGCCGGATTGTCCCAAAATTTTACTTCGGTTTTCCAGGCGCTTTCCATCATGCAGTACTTTCGTACTATGGATGCCAAGTCGGCGAAGTGTGTAATTTCACGGCGGCCTATGGCGTTGCAGATTCCGTTGTCCGTGCAATTATTGCAGAAGAATGAAATTGCATCCTCCTCGTGGCAGTCCTTTATCCTGTTCATAGCCAGGAGGAATCGGGCCCAGTAATGGTGTACTGTTTCTGAGGGCTCTTGCCGGATTTGGGATAGATCCCTTGTATTTGGGCGGGCGGGCGTTATTAAATCCGGGACCTCGCCCAATCTGAAACTCAGGGGCCAAGGAGTTTCCAAACTCGGAAGCTTGGGTTCTTGGATGCTGTCCAATGAATCTAGCCCGCTGCCTGACTTTAGGTTCAGGGTTTGAGTGACGTCCTCCCCTCCGCGGGTATCCAGCTCGGAGGGGTCAGGAATCCGGACATAACTAGTCCTTAGGATAGATGAAGACTTGCCGCATTGTTCCTCCACCACTGCGACGTGGTGGGTGACCTGGGGAGAGTTAATCTCTCTCAGATCGGGTTTGAGCCCAATCTGGTTGTAGTCCGTAGCGACTCCCAGGGCGGCGATGCGATCCAAGAGCTCGTTTACAGAAGAGAGCTCCATCGGATCTAACTGCTCGGCGAGTTCCGAGCTGAAGTGGAGATTGCTTTCGATGACCCGAGAAGTCATCGTTGGCGCGGCGGCCGAACAGGCGGTCATAAGAAAACCGCCTAGACGGAGAGTTTGGCCGATAGCCAAAGCTCCTTTGGCAACAGCGCCGTCTTTAAAGACGGGATGCGGCATCCTTCCTGATGGCGACGGCACAATGTAACTCTCAATGAAAGCACCAATGTCGGTGTCAAAACCGGCGGATCTCAGGTAGGGGGTCTCGAACTATGCGTCTAGGCGGATAGTAACAGGAGACAGGGGACACGATGTTTTTACCCAGGTTCGGGCCCTCTCGATGAAGGTAAAACCCTACTCCTGCTTGATTGATATTGATGATATGGGTAGTACAAGAGTAGATCTACCATGAGATCAGAGAGGCTAAACCCTAGAAGCTAGCCTATGGTATGATTGTTGTTCGTCCTACGGACTAAAACCCTCTGGTTTATATAGACACCGGAGAGGGCTAGGGTTACACAGAGTCGGTTACAATGGAAGGAGATCTACATATCCGTATCGCCAAGCTTGCCTTCCACGCCAAGGAAAGTCCCATCCGGACACGGAACGAAGTCTTCAATCTTGTATCTTGATAGTCCGGGAGTCCGGCCAAAGGTCATAATCCGGTCATTCGGACACCCCCTAATCCGGGACTCCCTCACTCAACATTTGATCTGATTGGATATTCTGATGCTGATTATGCTGGTGACAAGGTTGATCGCAAGTCCACTTCAGGAACATGTCATTTTCTTGGACGATCTCTTCTCTGTTGGTCCTCAAAGAAGCAGAACTCTATGTCTCTCTCCACTGCTGAATCTGGATACATTGCTGCTGGATCGTGATGTGCTCAGCTCCTCTGGATGAAGCAAACTCTCAAGGACTATGGCATCCACACGAAGAATGTACCACTCTTCTGCGATAATCAAAGCACCATCAAGCTTTCCAAGAATCCAGTTCAGCACTCGAAGACAAAGCACATTCAGATCCGTCATCACTTTCTCAGAGATCATGTCAACAAAGAAGATATTGATATCATTCACGTCAACACTGAAGAGCAATTGGCAGATATCTTCACAAAGCCCTTGGGTGAGAAAAGGTTTTGCAAATTGCGGTGTGAGTTAAATATCTTAGAATCCTCAAATTTCCTGTAATTGGACACACATCCTAACGCTTATGCATGTTGATGACTTAGTTGTGCAACACACAAAGTAACCTATATCTTCAATCAATGAAGACTTACGCTTTGAGTTTGAATACATTAACATGGAAATTTACTTCGGAGTGCCCGATAATTGTGTGCCGTGTCTGGGTCTAATACTTCCTATACGATGGGTAACGCCACCACCAAAATTCTTTTGAAGTGTTTCTCTTGGTGTCATGGTTGCATAGTCTTCGCATTTGGTTTGTCTTTAACATTTATTTAACTTCGAGGTTTATCTTCACAATGTTAAGTTGATATATATATATATATATATATATATATATATATATATATATATATATATTTGTTTATGTTCTGTCCTCTACAACATTCACTTATAGCTATGTCTTCATGCTTGAATCCTTATTAAACTAAGTGAATGTGATCAGACCCTAACCTATTATGTGCTTCTATCTCAAACTCTATCTGTCCAAATCATATGCATTATATTGAAACCTGTCAATTGTCTTCTCTGAGTCCTTGTCAGCAGAAGACAATGAGACAAACATTAAAATCTGGTTTTAATGCTATATCCTTATTGCCTGAAAACCGGAGAAGCCAGAACGACCACCCGACAATCCAGGCGTGCGTGGGAACATGGAACAACTTTCAATGAGTTGCATGCATGCCACGTGTCCCTCAGATGTGAACCACCAGGGGCACCTGAGTAATTGCGCTGCGCCACCCTCCTCTTTCCTATAAATATTCACCTGTGCAGTCAATATCTGTTCTTTCACCCTCGCCACCTCGCACAAACCCTAGCGCCACCGCTAGCTTGCGTCGACGTCGGAGACGAAGCGCTTAGCTGCCGCGACTTCCTCGACGCCGTCCTCACGCCGGTCACGGATCTCGTCCTCTCCACCGCCGCCGTAGGTGTCTTCCGCCGCCGAGTTAGGGCGCGGGAGATTGAACTGCTCGGCCTCTCTTTCAACCTCGTCTAGTAGTTCGTCAGCGGTAATTAAATCTTACTTTTTACTGCCTTTTTGATCCGTCAAATCCGTCCACTTCAACCAAAAGTGGTTTCTTCACTTCCAAATCTGGGTATATCTTCTCCTGCATCTCATATCATGCCAAGTATATTCACTTATGCTTCATAACTAGTTAGATTCCTCACTTGTAGTTATCCATGGATTCATACAAATCTGGAACCAACTCTCTCCAAATAAGTGAATGTCTTCGCACTATGAGGTCAATGTCTTCTAAACTGATTTATCTTCAAAATCTTCTGAGAATGCATATGACCTCTTCCCCTTCCCTCGCATCTCTAATGTTGTCACAGGTACATGTCCGTGGGAGAATCCCTTGGTTCTCATAGTCTGCATTCATTTATAGAATACTTACAGTGTCACATTGAATATCCCAAGCCAGTTCTTGTCTGACCAGCAGACGGAAGCCTTTCACTATGTTGAAGCCAATCAGTCTGAATATAATGGCTTCAGAAAAATCTGCATGGAAAGGCGGCAGGCAACACCGTGGCAACACTGCACTTGATTTGCCTCCTGATCTATATGAACTGTACAAGTCAGACCCTGAGGAAAGTTACAATCAGCGCAAGAACCAGATTCAGTGGATCCGAAGATACTGGGCTGAGGAATGGTTCAAGTACAGGTTTGTGACGCCTGAATATGCTAAAAAGAATGCCATCAAGCGCCCATGGGGTGACTGTGTGTACCGTGGTTTGGTGTCGAAGACTAAGGCTAAAGCCGTTGAACGGGAGTTCTATCCCTGTATGGTCAGAGGACCACAGCCTGAAAATGCCGACCCATCTTCTCTGTTATGGTGTCATGAAGACAATCTCTTCAAGTGCAACTATCAGTTTGCAAGAGATTTAGCTATCAAGAATCAAAAGGAGTTTGGCCTCAACTTCAACCCTGGCCCCTCCGCTCCAAGATCTGATGGGACACGTGAAGCTAATGAGAACAGAATTGGCCCCTTCGCCAATTTTGATGGGCTTTTGTCTCACATTGCTGCTCAAAGAGCAGATATGGAGCAATCTGCTGGAGAAGCTGATTCTGATGAAGCTCCCTCACCTCCAAAGGAGAAAAAGAAGAAGAAGACAAAAGTTGCCAAACCATCTGCTTCACCGAAAGCTTCAACAAGGAAGACTCTGAAGTCTGCACCGCCTGAATCCAGTGTGCAGTCTGAAGATGTATCTCGCGTGTCCAAGAGGACCAAGAAGCCTTTTCCCAAGAAGGCCACTAGGCAACCCCTGACTCCATTTGCTGTTTTGTGCAACGAAGATGACACCATTGATCTGTCCAGCGATGAAGATCTTCGTGATGATGCTCTTGAGATGCTTATCAAGAGAAAGCAAGAGGCAGAAATCTTCAACGACCTGCCCCTCTTCGATGTTGACATTCTGAACAACTTCATCGATGAGTGGTTTGACGACCAGAACATCAGCATTGATGATCTTCAGCTTCCAGTGGACATCTGCGTCACATTCCATGGAGCCATTGCAGGCGAGTTGGCCTTGGCTCAGAAGATTGTCAAGCTCAAAAACAAAATCGATTATGAGAAGGCTCACTTCAAGAAGAACATGGCCAAGCTCAGTGTGGCAGGTGTTCAAATCTTCAAGAAGATGTTGCATGACCTCAAGGAGCAATTCCATAAGAAGCGCACTGAAGCTAAAGGCTCTCGAGAACACATGAAGTACTTAGCTCAGAAATGTGTTCAAGCACGCAATGAATATGAGAAGCGCAAAGCTCTTGCGTGCCCTGGTATCGGTCCCAGGATGGCTGCCAAACCAAAGAAGCCTGCTGTGACCCAAACTGAAGCACCAAGGCGGGAAGAACCTCACATTGTCTTCCCTGCCAGCATGATAGGCTCGAAGCCTAAGGTCCCCTCAGCAGCTTCAGAGCTGAAGAAGACAAGGGAAGCCGAAGCCAAGAAGCGCAAGCACAAGGATGCATCTGACGATGCCCCTTTCAAGAAAAGTTGAAGACTAAGGGAACTAATTCTTCAAAGAAAGAGCGTGCTGCGGCCTCTCTGCCTCTCATTGTTGAACCTATCTCTATCGCTCCTCCAGCTGCCACCAACAAAGATCGCCATGTTGTGAACTTGTGATCCACCGGCCTGCTTCCACAGAGGCTCATGTAGATGAACAAGTTCCAGCTGTTGACCCCAACGCAGCTGAAGACATTGGTCATGAAGACAATGTTGTTGATGATGAAGTCCTTCCTCAACTCGAGCACCACTTGGTATCATCGCCTGCTCCAAGGAGTAGTGACTACATTAGCATTGGTCGTCCATTGACTTCAATCGCTCAAGATGATTCTTGGGCTGAGCACCCTCAAGAAGAAACACCAGTTCATGATGAGACACCCCACACTCCCCCAGCACAAGTTGCCAATCCTGTACTGAATGACGACAACTACATGGAGACCAATCCATCACCAAAGTCATCGCCCATGTTTCAACGGCTTCGCAAAGGTCTCAGGCCATCTGTCTCCATGTCAACCATCCCAGAAGAAGATTCACAACAATCCAGTTTAGTGGCACGTCAAGTGTTCCCTGAATAGAATCCTTGTGTGACGGTTCTAGAGTCTGAAGCTAAAGCTGTTGAAGACATTTCGGCTGCATGAGCCAATGAAGAAGAAAGAAGAGAAGAGAGAGTTGCCACACCCCCAGCTATAAACCAAGTCATTCTCGAGGAGAATGTGATTGTGCCAGATCCTCCAGTCATTGACCAAATGGAGGCTGAGAACAATGAGGCTGCCACAAACACTGCTGAAGCCAATGACCCTGTCTTGGCTGAAGACCATGTGGAGCCTGAAGCTAATATTGTTCCTGAAGCCAATGTAAACCCTGGATCTTCTGTGATGTCGGTCCCCACTTACGGTGCTATTACTCCCCAAGGCCTCACACTATGGAAACAGCTTGCAATCGTGATGGGGAGTTGGTCATAGTTCACTGGCCAATCATGGTTCCTCCCACTGCTCCTGGACCACAATATGATTATCATGTTGACCAGTGACCACAAGTTCAGAAGCCTAAGCAAAGGCTGCCAAGGCTTCCAGGTGCTGCTACATCACCAGGATCATTCAACGTAAATAGATTCAGGGCACACAATACATTCTTTGACAGTGCCAAGAACCCATTCTCGAAGCCAAAGATCTCTTTCGATCGCTTTTGGAGCCATCAACAATGCAACTACTACTCTTGTATCCTCTACAACCAAGGGCACATCTTTCCTCACATGCGTCTTGATTGTGAAGCTGTTACTGGGCTATGCTGTCTTGAAGAAGCTCTTGACTGCTTTAGGGATGCTGGTCTGCTGCATTTTTTTTGCCAAAGAGCACTGGAATGAAGAGCTTCTGCTGCAGTTCTATGCTACTCTTCACATTCGTGCCTACAATAGGGATCCGAAGACATGGATCCTCGAGTGGATGACAGGAGATGTGCACCATGAAGCCAAAGCTCAAGACATCATTGAGCTTACCTCCCTGCCCACTCCAGGTGAATTGTATGAGCCTGGTTGTCAGCGTCACAGAGAAGAATTGCAGAGCATTTTTCAGAGGCCTGAACCCAATATGAGTCAGATGCTCAGTATGATGAAGCCATTGCCTCAAGATGCAGAATATCCCAAGGAATTCTTCATCAAGGACCTCGTGTACTTGCCCTGCACAGTCTATCATATACTGAGGCGTACCCTGTGGCCAATCAAGGGACATTCTTCGGAAGCCAAACTTGAAGGAACAATGAAGACTTTGGTGTTCTATATTGTCAATGGCATCAGATTCAACTCCCAGGATTTCTTCATTAGACAACTTGATACATATGGGATTGATCTATTTGGCTTTAAGTTCTATGCTCCATGGGTAATGCTCCTAATCAAACTCCATTCTTCTGTCGATTATCAGCCTTCATCACACAACCATCTTGTCTTTCTGCCTGAGGTTGATCTGTCAGTTGAAGCCATCTACCCCAAGCCTGCCAAGGAGCCTCTATGTCGTCAATATATTAATCATCACAGCTTGTCACAACCTATAGAAGGAGTTCACGTCCCGAATGCTGCAACTACTGCTTATCCTCTGGCTAGCAATGTGCATATGCCTCATTGTGCTAATACTGAAGCCACTGCCAGTACGATTGCCCAAAGGCCTCGGAAGCGTTCTCATGTACTCAATGGCCGAGAGTTGCTTGTGGCCTTACATCAGAAGCAGGATAAGCATCACAACTGGCTGAAGCGTCAAATGCAGAGTCTCTTGGTGGATGTCAATTGCATTCGCAACCTGGCCACCAAGAAATCATTTGTTGCCCATGAAAACTCACGACGGTCCTAGAAGAGCCTCACTCTGTTGTGTTCTGAAGACGATCTTCGTCCAGATGGCTTCACCGAGGGTTTCAAGTTTGATTCCCGGCCTCCACAAAATGCAAGCTGGCACCACAATCCCTCACTTGAAGATTCTGAATATTCATCTTCGACTGTGCTTGTTGTTGCGAATGTCATCGATGAAGAAGACGACACCACTTCACCGACCATGGCTACACTGCATCTCGACACTGCACCAGGCCCTTCTGCACCACCATACTCCAACGTCGACCCTGCTCCTGCATCTACTCCTTCTGGGAACGAGTAGATGCTCTATGTCTTCAAACATTTTTAGTCATTACTGACAAAAGGGGAGAAGCGTGTGAGTTGATAGTCTTCAAGTGGGTCCTTATGGGTGGTTCCATATTTCGCCAAGTATTTATAACTCACGTCTTTTGATACATTTGGTTCTTTGAGTTGTAACACTTAAACTCGATGGTCGTCTGCTACTTTTTCTGCTAATTTGTGATGCGATGATAAATTCCGCATAAAGTCATTCTGCAGACGTCCATTTTCCATTATGCATGTCATTATCTTCATCATCTTCTTATATGCATACTGCATTGTCTTCACACTTTGAAGATGGCCTCCACAAAGCAAAACCTGCCATGCGCATTCTCATTCAAAAGCAAATCATTTATATGCACATCTTCAGGGCGAGCCTCGTCATATGTATGAAGACAATACTCAAAATACTGAACTTTCACATACTTTTATCCCCGTTGAAAACTTCAACCAGTTTGTCACCAAAAGGGGGAGATTGTAAGTGTATCTAGTGCCACCCCTAGTTGGTTTTGGAGTATTGATGACAAACTTGGTTGAGGGACTAATGTGTTTGTGAGAATTGTAGGATAACACAGCTAGTAGTCCCATATTGATTCAGTTTACCTACCAGAGATGACCCTAAAAATGTGTGAAGACATTGAAGACAATGGTGGAGCGTGAAGATATTCACAATGAAGACTATGACATGAGAAGACATCACATGAAGACTATGGAGTGCGAAGACATAGTTGTTTTGTAGTTTCCTTTTCTTCTTTGTTGAGTCATAGGAACCACCGTACTGTTAAGTGGGGTCCAAGTGAACAAAGTCAGAGTGACTGAGGTGATGCTCAACCAAATCCTATGTTTTCGAGCGAAGACAATGAGAGCAAGTCTTATCCAGAGCTAGATGAGTCAGCTTTACTTGTTGCCCAAGTCATGCTGCCGAGTGTGTTTGAAATCTGACCGTTGGACACGTGTCAGTTCCTTAGTGACCCAGGGTCATTTTGGACAAATCAGGTCGGGTTGCCTCCTGGCTATAAATAGCCCACCCCTACACCATAAATTGGTGGCTGCTCAGAGTTAGTACACGACTTTTGTCGTTTGAGAGCAACCCACCCCAGAAGCCTTTGAGATAGTAATCCTTGCGAGGAGAAAGCCCAAAACACCCAGAGCCAAAGAGTGTTAGGCATCACTGAAGTCTTTCTATCCACGTGATCTGAAGACTTATTACACTTGAGGACTATGAATCCTCCAGCCGGTTAGGCGTCGCGTTCTGAGCATCCAAGAGTCATTGTGGATTGCCGGTGAACGAAGTCTGTGAAGGTTTGGAAGTCTCCCTTGAAGACTTACCAGAGTGATTGGGAGAGGACTAAGTGTTCTTAGCTCAAGGGGAATAAGGTGAAGATGAGGTCTTCTGAGTTGAATCTCAGCCTCCCTAACCAGACATACAATTGTCACAACAACTAGAACTGGTCCAACAAATTCATGTTCTCTCCGAGCAACTGGTTCCATCTTTCACCTTTCTTTACTTACAATTTGTCTTCATGAAGTCATTGCCATTTGTCTGATCTGATTAACTTCACTGAGTGAAGACCGTTTACTGTCTGGCTTCATACTATCTTCCATCCTGATCTTTACTACCTAGCTGCTGATAGTCTTCGTGCTTTCACTTCATTGCTTACTTGACTATGTCTTGTCTAGTGTAGTCTACCTTCCGCTGCATATCAATAGGTTCATTTCTATTATTTGTCTTCAAAGCATTCGTGTTTTGAAGACTTTGATAAAAATCGCCCATTCACCCCCCCTTCTAGTCGAATACTAGCACTTTCAAATATCAATAGCAATTTCTTCAGAAGTCTTGGCCTCCATTTCTTCAGCATTAGCAGCTGGAGCTTCTTCTAGAATGGAGTGAAGAGAAGCTTGCCGTCCTTCAGACCCCGTATGAATTTCTTCAGTTTGAGTTGGGGACTGAGGAATTTGCTGCAGAGGAGTGGTCAGAGGAGAATTGGGATGATGTCTTTCCCAATAATCATCGTTCAGCACAGGAGTTGTAGACCCAATGTCCACATCCTCATCTTTAGCGTCAAATTCTTCAACGCCTTCCTCTTCAGTAGTGAACTGACACACATGTTATGATACCAACATTGGTGATGGTATTGCATCCACTTCAATTTCTTTATCCAACTGCTCTGACGTAGCAGCAGAGGGATTCTCTTCATAAATGTCACCAGGGATGACATATTCCTCACCAAAGGGAACAATCTCCTTTGGTGGCATGACTGATAGAGGAACAACATCAATGGGGGTGGCGAATGAGCTTGTCAAAGTCTTCATTTTCTTCAGAGCTGAAGACTCTGAGGTAGCAGATGCTTTCCTTTTCTTCACGGCTGCCCTCTCTGCAGCCTTTGTCTTCTTCGCTTCTGATGTAGAAGGAAGGTTGATGCTTTTCATCTATGATGACTTTGCTGGAGAAGCAGATGAAAGAGGCACAGATTCATCAGGTACAACTGATGCAGTTGCCCTAGTAGGTTCAGTTTCTTTAGGCGCAACAACAGATTCTTCAGCTGTCCCGGGTTGATCTTCAGGCGCAACATTGGTGGTTGCCCTGGCAGTTTCATCAGGAGCTGGAATTTCTTCAGCGGCCCTGGCACTCTCAGTATCATCGACAACCTGATTTTCATCAGCTGTGCTGGCATGTTCTTCACTGGGCTGAGCAGATGCTTCACCCCGAGGAATTTCGTGTTGCGCTTCAGCAGCAATATTGGTCTTGAAGCCTTTCGCCAGTCTGACGAATCTGACTTTGGCGCCTAGCCAATCTACACGGTATGAGTCAAATTCATCATTGAGAGCTTTGATCTCAGTCTGAAGAGTCACATGTTCTTCAGGAGACATGTTGACAACATTCTTCTTCAGAAATCGCTCCTTCTTGTACTGAGATTTCTTCACTTGCCTGGCCTTATCAAATTTCCATTTTTCTTCAGTGATAAAGGCAGTCAGCATATGACTTTCTCCAGGCGAGAGATTCAGTTCTGACAGTGGTGTGTTGGGATCTTTGTGCCAGAGATCTGTGAAGTCGAGGATCTTCTTCGGATCCAGCAAAACTGGCATAGCACTACCTTTGGCACTAGTGGCCCGGTGGTGGCGGTCTCTGGTGATCTTAGCAAGTTCATCATCATCAGCTTCATCCCCACTTGATGGAATTTCAAAGGCGATCTACTTCTTGTGAGGACTTGGCCTTGTGTCGCGTCCAGCAGCAGCCTTTTTCTTCAGCAATATTGGAGTTGCTGAGGACTAAGGCTGAGCTGAGGCTCCTGAAGCAAATGAGATGCCAGTAGTCCGATGGCACGTGGCAAGATGCACAGGTGTTGAGGACTTTGCAGGTGCAGCTGAGGATTTTGCTTGAGCAGTAGGTCGTGAGGGATTTGATGAGCTTGGCTGTGAGGGCATTGCAGCTGAAGAAGGTGGTTTCAGTAGACTTCTTTGGCATAGCCTTCTTGGGCTTGCTAGCAGAGGCCTCAACAGAGTCTTCATTGAATTTCTTCACTGCTTATTTTGCTACCTTGGCCAATTTTCTTTGGCGCTTGGCCCACTCGGGAAATTACTCACCTCTTTTGATGCTAGTGGGATCAGCAACTTGGCCTGGAGCCAATGGAGGTCTTGGGCATGGAGGATTAACAACGAATTTCTTCATATACTTTGGAGTGACATAGCGATATTCTCTCCATTCTCTTGCCCATCTGTGTTCAATCCGCCGAATGCGCACCTTGCGCTGATTTTTGTTCTTCTTGCCATGCTTGGCTTCATCAGGAGTGCGATATTCTTCATATATTTCATCAGGAATTTCGAAGGCAGTGTTTGCCTCAAGCCTCTTTCCTCCCTTCTGAGGACGCTTACCATAAGCCATTTTCTTCACCTGAGGATTCTAAACAATAGAGGTCTTTGAAGAGGTATGCAGTTTTTCTTCGAGGAACGCTGCAAATGAGTTAAGTTGATGAGAACCTAGTGATGCAGCAGTAGACATGTGTACATGTGAACATAGTATATGAGCAAATAATCTGGAGAGGTCATATGCGTTCTCAGAATTTTGTTTTTTTAAGGAATCAAGTTTGAGGAATTTGACCAGTGAAGTCTTGAGGAATTTCACTTAGAGTTCTTGTCTTAGGTTCCAGAGTTGTATAGATTGGAAATCCACACAATTGAGGAATCTTGAAGAAAAACATATCTTAGGAAAACAAATCAAGAACAGAATCAACTTTGGTGTTTAAGGATATGGAGGTTGAAGAATAAACACCTTTTGAAGATTTTGTGGAAATCATCAGAATCAACAAGGGAAGTAAAAGTGAATTTTATTTACCCTTGACGAATAACACAACAAACTGAGAGGTGAACAATAGAATTTAATCTGTTTAGATCTTCCATGCCCTAACTTGGCGGAGGAAGACAACTACGATGGCGGTGGAGGTGAAGATTTCCGTGGCCGACGCGAGTACGACGACAACGAAGACGAGGCAGTGAAGCTCTTCCTCCCCGGCGACGATGGAATGTAGCGGCGGTGCTAGGTCAGAGAACTCGAGCGAGGGAGAGAGATCAAGCGGAGTAAATGAGCTCAGAGAAAGGGGGGGTATTTATAGCCTAAGTGAAAAACCGCTCGTCCAAGAAAATTGGACAAACGTGCCCTTGACCCTTGCTATCCTAGCAACATGTGTCACCCACGTACTGAGAGGTGGAGACCATGTTAGATCATGGTGAATAGATAAATCCTGTCATGTGATGCGGAAGGATTTGAGCGGCAAAAACCAAAAAATAGAATTGGAAATTTTAATGTTTCATTCGCAAATTCTTCAGCTGTCAAGGACACAGTGAAGATTTTGAACGTGTTTCAAATAGAACGCACATGAAGAATTTGTGAATAGAATGGGGACGGGTCCAATCACATTCACTTAGATGAAAAAGCAACTTGAAGAATTAGCTATAAGTGAATGTTGTAGAGGACATGAAAAACTCAAATATATATTTAAACCTATAAGGTGGCTAGCCAACTTGCCTTCACAATGTTCCCCCAATTGGGCCGTTCTTGGCCGTTAGATCACGGTAAAAATCCCACCTTGGCTCTTCTCATCTGTTAGATATTCACTGCCTGTTTCACCTTATTGTTTCCTTCCCATGTCTATGACGAGGGGGCCGCTTTGTTGGTGGGGCTGCCATGTGTTGGCTGGGTTCGTTGGTGTGAGGGTTCGATTGGTTGTGCCTCATGGAAAGGCCATTGCCCCCAATCTCCCACAGCCGCACGGCCGCGCCCCTCCCTCCCCCCTCAGCCATCTCAGCCGCCACCCCCACTAACCCTAGCCGCGCCCTTCTTCCATCCGTCCTCCTCCCCCTCCCTGGTATGAGTCATCCCTCCCCTATCTCAGGCCGCCCCGAGCTCCTCCTCGTCCTCCATCCTCACACTCTCCACCCCGAGCACGCCGGAGCAGTTCAGCCAGTACAGAACCCCTCTATGCAAGAGGAACCCCGTGGCCATCCAATAACGGCGACATGTGCGAGAGCTCGACCTCGATGAGGAAATCAGCGGAGTTGGTGCAGCGGCAAATGCGGGCGAGGTCGGCCATGGAGGGAGGCTTGCTAACCGGAGCAGTAGGAGCAAGGAGGTCGAGGTGGTTTAGTTTTGCCTTTATCTCCCCCCTCTTTGTCTCATGGTTGATGTTGTTGGTGCAGGCAGGATCGAGCACACGCCATAATAGCAGGAACAAGGAGCTGGAATTGGTTCATGGTTTTTCTTTAGTTCCTCTCTCTCTGTGTGTGTGTGTGTGTGTGTTTGTGTGTGTGTGTGCATACGTGGGTCTTTTTGTCCATATATACTGAACCATGGAGTTGTTTAGATGTTTGTCTTTTTGTTCATGTTCTTCTTTTTGTCTGTGTAGATATTTGATTGTATTGGTATGTTCTAAGGCTGGTGGGTAGCTAAGCTTAGGCTGAGTCCTCATGTTCTATGTGGATAACATACAAAAATATAATCCTAATTTCTGAAAATAGAATGAATCATGTATATATCTGTAGGGCAAGACAAGCACGTTAGTTGGATCTAGCGTATTGAGATTGCAGAGGACTCAACACAGGGTTTGTACTTATATTCTATAAATTCAGTGTCAGGTTTTTGCCTCTGCTTAGTGATTATATAGTACCGCCTTTTGAACTTGCAGAAACTGAATGCATATAAGAATCAAGGACCTTCACAGTGGATATGATTTTGGTCATCCACCAAGTCATCAAGTTGAACACATCATCTTGGACAAGCAGATGCGAATTTCTGCTAGGTATGCTTCTTCGATTGTCTCTGCCATCAACTCTCTCAACTCCCCAAGCATTAACCCCGTCTGATTGTTCATATATTTTATTTTTGTTTTGCATTTACCAATGCATTTCTTGGCATGTTAGGGTGCGTTCCTTCCTACGGCCAGCTCGACCATTTGCTCCGTAGGGCAAAAGGAGCAAATAATATGAGAATGCATTAGTCTTCTCTGCAATTTGTTGTTCTGGTCAATCTTTCTTGTTTTTCTACATTTTTTCTGCTCTTTGGTAATGCATTTGGATTGTGTCTCTCTCTCAATCTTGGGCATATTGGTTGTATGGTTGACTTTTTTAGTAGCAGGGAGGTAACTAAGTAGTTCACAAGACAAGCAGTTGTAAACTTTGATCATTTTATTTGTAGAGTATATTTTAGTGAGTAATTCTAGGTTTTAGCTTTTTGGTAGAGAATGTATAGTTTTGGGATCTATGATATTAGTTATGAGAGGATGGTAATCATATGGATATTGTGATGTGAGTTATTGGCCTAAGAAATCGCATTATATGGTTTATTGGCCTAATAAGCTCTCTTTGGCTGTAAAACTAATAAGCATCTCCAAAGGATGGTTTTGTTTTGTTAGTTTCATGAAAACGGTAGGAGTTTAAATAGCATCGATGCTTAGTACAGAGTGAGATTAACAAAACACTGAATTGAAGATCGGTTTTTCTCTTATTTTGTCTACTCTCTGCCTCGAGATAAGTGTGGATTCAACGGATACTAACTCTGGCTGTTCGGCTAAAAATTGGGTGCTTACATACTCGTCGAAATTTAGTTCTGTAAAAGAGAAATATTGTTATCATGCAATGATCAGTGCAGTGTAGGATTGCTATAGAGTTTTTCCTCCCTTTTCATTGAGCATGTTCTTTAATTAGGTTGCAATTGTGAAACTTGTTTTGGTTTTTTTATTGTATAATATGAAGCTTCCAAATGGTTTGATCATGAAAATAAGTTACCAAATTTCTGTGTGCAGTGAGCTGGGAGCCAGGGTCATATGTGGTGTCCTTCCCTGAATGAGCACTATTGAGTTATCTGCTTCCCTTGATTAACCCTTCATTTAGAACTACAAGACAAAGCTTGAAAAATTGGCCTGTTGTCTTCCTGTTCACATAAATCTGCAACCTGGGTGTTACTGATGTTTCCTCAACCAACTTATAGTCACTTTTAACTGACAAGTGTATCATAACAGGTATTCTGATCTATCTTTTTTGTTAGTTGCAGGTTCAGAAGCGTAGTAATGATATTTGCTAACAGCTATATGAAAAGGAGCTGTTAATAGGTAAATCCTACCTCCACATATACAGGTTTGTTTGCTATTACTTACAATTACTACGCTTGGTTTATCTTTCCCCTTTCCGTATTGTTAATGCTTGTGGTTATAGATTGACATTATTGAAGCAAAGATCATTTTTACATAAATGTTACAGGTGGCCGCACGTTAGTAGGCTTGCTGATTAGGAATCACATAAGTAATTAGCCTCAGTATCCCAGCCCAATTATTCAATTAATCAGTTGTTAACATGGATACACCGAGCCAAATTATATATGCTAGATCAATTTGTGTTATTATTTTTATAATAATCAGATCCAAGCTTTCCCTGTTGTACTTTAGTTTACCTGTTGTTCTTTGGTTAGCTGATAAAATTTATGTTGTCCTATTGAGATTAAATATCCGCACTACCCATATTAAAGTGTACAGGGTTATTCCTTCTTTTCGTTTTCACTTTAGCTTCCATGTCTTGTTTGTTTCTAAAATTGGGTATTGTATGAGGTACCTGCATTTTCCAGCTTGCTAGATTTGTTAAACACATAATCATGGAAAATGACCGATGAAGAAGAGTTGTTGTTTTTGAGGAGCAAGGTACACGATATATATGCAGGGCCTCATTGGTCAATGGCTCAATGGATAAAAGGCCGTGCATGTTCTCTTTACAAAAATAAGAGAAAACCTTCATGTGTTCCAGATGCTTACTCGTGGTGATGCCAACCTTTTCGGCTTTTCCTATTTTAGAAGTTACTGGTTCTGTTCATATGAATATCACCATTTTTAATTCTTTCAGTTGTAGAAAACATTACTGGAACTTGCATGAGCTTGTATACCATTTTGACCTCCTCGAATTGAACGTTTCATCTACTGAAGCACTCTGCTTGTGTACAGTTTGTAGGAGTTTGGAGTACTCTGCGCACCTACCTGTAGCGTGCCATCACAACCACTTGCACAACAAGAGGTTTGCGCGCCACATGTAAACTTCCTCTCCTTCCTCCCAGTCTCTAGCCACCCATTGAGGGCTGGCACATCATGCCAAGGTGGGTTTCTCTGGATCGTTCTCCATCCGCTTCCAGATCTCTAATACTCTTATCTTTCCGCCTATCTATGCAAGTGTTGTGGTTCCTTTCTCATCCTTTTCTTAAATAAACCTCTAATTGAGGAGAGCATCTTCTCACAACTTGTTACTGCACTTTCTGGATGGCCTGATCTAATATTTTTTTTTGGATTTCTGTCTTCGAAGTACTTGACAAATTTATTGTATAGATAAATATGTTGTAGAAAATGGCATAGCCGAATTGCTTGATATGTTTATGCAATTAAGCTGCTAGGATAACTTCTGTATAGTACTTCCTGTAAGAAAAGCACAATCATTCTATCAACTATACTAATGAAAAATGCATATAATGTACCATGAAAATGGGAACAGAATGTTCAATTACTTTTGTTAAAGTACCGATCTTCTGTGGTTCCAGCATACTACAGCAGATTGATGATTAAAGAGTATTAGTGTTGATATAGTCCTCTTGGTTTAAGATGAATTATTTTGTTTCTTTAATCTAGGAAGCTGCAAATCCTTTTTGACTTCTGTGATGTGGTTACCACTACAACACACAAGTATTGTAAGTACTTCCAAGCCATTCCGGTAATTGTGTGATCCATGCCTTTCACAAGTTGCATTCACCAATGGACATGCCTCATTCCAGTAATATGCGGCAGAAATAATCTGTTATTCAAATGTTTACTGAACTGCTCATGCTTACACTAAACATTTTATATTTAAAAAAATGTCATTTGTTTTGATTTTTCATGACTTAGTAGGGTTCAATTTTCCATTTGCCACCAATATTCTCATGAGTTGTATGGCTGATACTTCAATCAAGACCAATTTCCCATTCTACTTTTTTGTTGAATGGATAGTCTAGCTATTTGAAGGTATCAGTACATAAATTAATTTCTAAAATAATTCCAATTAGCATTTTCTGGCAAGCATGCACATTAAAGTTTCACTCGGTCTGCAATATATTATTTTTGTTGTTATACCGCTTGGACAACCTATATGACTACCCAAATTATTCTTTGTATACTAACTCATAAGATTATCTAGCCACCCTACCAAAATGGTTGTCTTCGTCAAAATCTGATTTTCCTTGTTCCTTTCTATATCTCAGAATTAGTATTGTTTTTATTCTTGTCGATCACCTGCCTATTTTTATGGAGAGGTTTGTTATTGACCTAGGTCCAAATGTTTCACTATCTGTTTATTTTCCTTGGTGCTGGGATACGATGATGAGTATGATGATGCCATTGGTCCACGTGATGATCTTGGTGACACTCAGCTGAATTCATCTGTTAGCGGGAGAAAACTCGATGATGGTGTTCATGAGAGCGTAGTGAAGTGAATGTTGCCTTTGAGAGACACATCAAAGCAAGTGGAAATATTAGTCCAATTCGATCCTAGATGTCACACATTGCATGTATGAATCATGGTGGATTCTAAGATATGTTATTTTGCTATTTCACTATAACATATATGTACATGCTATTTAAGATAGCCGAAAGAGGAAATGAGAAACCTGTCGTATTTGTTTCCATTGCGTGTTGATGTGTGTTTTCATTTTTGAATGTCTGATGGTTTCAGAGAGAAATCACCCTTAATTTTTCATCTTATGATATGCTATCTTAGGTGCAAGTTATTAACTATGTTAACATCTGTTTTAATTTTATAACTGAAAATGTGGTTGATGTGTTTGTCAATTGACATTCATGATTATTCTTACTTTGCACTGGCACAAACAACTTATCTATAAATTCTGTTATTACCATATAAAAAGGGTTACAATTCATATGTTGTGTTCTTACTCAAACCGGAAGGATCTAAATAGTGCAAATATTTACAAAGCACTCATGGTTTTAAATGGGACTGCGCCATTTGGCATAAGAACTAATGCCTACAGGATCATCCATGCAGGCCCCCGTAATGCTCAACTGTGGTAGAAACCTGGAACAAGATGAGCTTTCAATCACCACAGACTAATGGAGATGCATTACTCTAACAATACGTAAATCTGCCTGAGCAGATATCTCTGGGGAAAAAATGTGGATGAAAATCCAAGATCCAATCATGGGCTTAATCGATTGGGCCACCAAAACTATAGCAATGGCTGCAGAGATTTGTTTCCAGAGATCTGGAAAGAGACATAGACCAAGATATGTGACGCCTAAAAAATGACAGGAAGAGGGTAAAAACCGTCTGAAGAAAAGTGAAAAATATAAAATCCGATAAATACGAGTCAGATCGAGGCGTCAAAGCAATTGGAGGTAATAGGAAAGCAGTAAAACTTGCGACATAGGAGCACCGAGAAGTTCATTTCTCATCGAACGGAGCTGTCGAGAGGAAGAAGAAGGGATAAAAAGGTCGCTCGATGCCATGCCGCTTCATATTATGCTCCAAGCGGGTCAGCCCAAGACAACGCTTCGTGAACTGAACTAAATACTATACAACTACTTCCAAACAGACATGCGTCTAGCCCTAAAAAATACATGTGTCCAAGTGGCACAAAAATAGTCAATTTCTCTCTCTCTCTCACACACACACACACATTTTTTCGATAGAAACACTACTTTAAGAAAAAGGCCTCCTTAATTGGTTTTATACCTGGTGTTAGATATATGTATATTCTTAAGCAAAAAATATGTATTTTTCATACAAAAGGATCTAAGTTCTTACCGTGCGTGCTTGCTCAAACAAAAGATTACTGAAGAATACACATATTTTTAACATGACATGGTTTTGAATGGGACTTTGTATTACCAAATTAAAATGTGAATGTACATCTTATTATAGACAACAAGCTATGATTCTTTCTTATTAAGGGGGTTAAATTTGTTACCATATGTGCTTGCCCATAACAAAACCAACTAAGCCATGGTTTTTTCTTTTCAAGGCAAACATGGATTCGACGGGTCTCTGCGCCATTTGGCGCAACGGGTCAACTAGTATAGCAATAAAGAACACAGTCGGAAAGACTGAGGAAATTGCAAAGTTGAAGAATTTGATTTCTTTAAGAAAATGCAAAAACTTAAATTAAAGATTTTCAACTTTGGTTGGTGGCATAACCCACCGTATAAGAATGATGATTTCAGACACCGCGAACAATTGTCGTAGGGTTTTGAGAATCATATTCTTTATTAATTTATTCACACTTAGAGGGTTATTCCTCATTGATTGAAGAAAAACGTTACTTCGTGTTGCACATCTAAGTCATCAATTTTGCATAAGTGTTAGGATGTGTGTCCTTTTTAAAGGACATTCAAAGATTCTAAGATATTTAGCTCACACCATAATTTGCTAAATCTCTTCTCATCCAAGGGTTTTGTGAAGATATCTGCCAGCTAACCTTCAGTATTCATATGGTCTATGTAGATGTTGCCCTTCAACACATGGTCATGAAGAAAATGATGACGAATCTGGATGTGCTTTGTCTTTGAGTGTTGAACTGGATTGTGAGCAATCTTGATAGACTCTCATTGTCGCAGTAGAGTGGCACATTCTTCACATTGATGCCATAGTCCTTGAGGGTTTGCTTCATCCATAGCAATTGAGCACAACAAGATCCAGCACCAATGTACTCATTCAGCAGCAGAGAGTGATACGCAGTTCTGCTTCTTCGAGGATCAACATACCAAGGATCGTCTGAGGAAATGACATGTGCATGATGTTGACTTGCGATCCACCCGATCACCAGCATAGTCAGAGTCAGAATATCCAATGAGATCAAAAGTCGAGCCCTTGGGATACCATAATCCAAGTGTTGAAGTGTGATCTACACATCAAACAATATGCTTCACAGCCTTATGGTGTGATTCCTTCAGTGTAGCTTGAAATCGGGTAGACATGCAAACACTAAGCACAATATCCGGCCTAGATGCACATAGATACAATAGAGAGTCAATCAGGGAGTGGTATACCTTTTGATTGAAGTCTTTACCATTTTCATCGGTGCATAGATGGCCATTTGTGGGCATAGGGATTTTGACACCTTTGCAATCTTGCATGCTGAATTTCCTCAACACATCCTTGAGGTATTTCTCCTGGGATATGAATATGCCATTGTGTTGTTGGCGAATTTGAAGACCTAAGAAGAATTTCAACTCTCCCATCATAGACATTTCATATTCCTCACACATCATATAGGAAAATTCGTCACACGTCCGAGGAGCTTGCTTGAGGCCATAGAGGGCCTTGTTGAGTCTAAAGACGTGGTCTAGAAGTTTCCGATCCTCAAAACCTAGTGGTTGAGCAACATATACTTCTTCCTCAAGCTTAGCATTGAGGAATGCACTTTTCACATCCATTTGATGTAAGATGATATTATGATGGTTAGCATAAGCAAGCAATATGTGAATAGCCTCAAGTCTAGCAATAGGTGCAAAAGTTTCATCGAAATCAATTCCTTCAACCTGTCTGTAGCCTTGAGCTACAAGACGAGCCTTATTCCTCACCACAAGGCCATTTTCATCTTGCTTTTTGCGGTAGATCCATTTTGTGCCGATGATATTATGCTTGCGTGGGTCTGGTCGCTTGACAAGCTCCCACACATTATTGAGCTTGAATCGATGTAATTCATCTTGCATAGCTTGAATCCACTCAGGCTCCAGAAATGCTTCATCATTTTTGGTGTGTGAAAGTGCGTTAAGTTGACTAGGGGGGGGGGGGTGAATAGGCGATTTTAACAAATTTGTCAGTGAGGAATTTTCAGGTGAGGAAATTCCTAAGTCACGAACAACTAGCAGCGGAATAAGTACTCATGTATAAGCATAACAGAGCAATAGCAGAGTCATCATGATGAGATGAAAAACAAACACAGAGTATAGAAAGCGTAAACACAGGATAAGCAAGCTAAAGACAATGTGACTGAAGAAATTGGATTGAGGAAATAGAGAAATTCTTCAGTCAAAGTCTTCAAACAGTAATGATCAGGTTAATCAACACATGAATGAGGAAATAAAAGGGTTGATGAAATCGAACCAGTAGGCTTGGTGAAGATAATGATTTGGTAGACCAGTTCCAACTGCTGTGATAGTACATCTGGTTGGAGCGGCTGAGTATTTAAACTCGAGGACACACAGTCCTGGACACATAGTCCTCACCGTATTCTCCTTGAGCTAAGATCACACAGACCTCACGCAACACTCGTGGTAAGTCTTCACATGTGACTTCCAAACCTTCATAGACTTGGTCACTCGGCGATCCACAATTCCTCTTGGATGCTCAGACCATGACGCCTAACCGTCTGGAGGATACACAGTCCTCAAAGGTAACAAGCGTCGGTTCCACACAGGAACAATCTCTTCAGTGATGCTCAATCACTTTGGGTTTGTAGGTGTTTGGGTTTGGGTTTTGGGTTTTCCTCACTTGATGATTTTTGCTCAGAGTCCTCAGAGGATGGGATGCTCTCAATTGACAAGTGTCAGTTTCTCTCGGAGCAGCCAACCAACTAGTGGTTGTAGGGGGCAGCTATTTATAGCCTAGGGAGCAGCCCAACATGATAAGACATAAACGCCTTTAAATGATATGACCGTTAGGTGGTATGATATTTTGGACAGCTGGCGCGTAGCACAACAACGGTCGCATTTGAGGTTCGAATTCCTCAGAGCTATAATGTTCCTCACTGTGTAGGCAATCCGCACCGGCGAATTTCTAACTCCTCAGTCAGAACCAATTCCTCAGGGACCAAAAGATCTTCGTCTCTGTCACTGAAGAAATTGACTGAACCGATATGAGATTTCTAATGGCTTCACTCGAAAGGATTGGGTAGGTGTAGGATTTTGAGATGAGCATCACTTGGAAATCAGTTTCCTTAGTATTACCTCGACCCCGTTTAACAATACGGTGTTTCCTATGACTCAAGCAAGAGAAAATGAAACTACAAAAACAAAAGTCTTCACGCTTCATAATCCTCACATGAATATCCAAGTCTTCAAGGTCACACCAATTTCTTCACGTTCAAAGTCTTCAGGAGAACCAAGTCTTCAGCTGAAGACATTCATTTTTAGGGGTCGACATTCACTGTAAATATCAAACTCCTCATAGACTTATAGAGCATGTGTACACTCACAAACATATTAGTCCCTTAACCTATAAGTCTTCAATATTCCAAAATCACTAAGGGGCACTAGATGCACTTACAGTGGGCTTTGTGATAGAGACAAACACAAAATGCCCACAAAAGTTAGACAAATGTGAAGCTTTTGAGCGCGTGAGAGGACCTAGTGCGTTGATGTCATCGATTCTCTCAATCTGCACTTCATTTTCTATGCGAGTATGAGTAGGTTGGCGACTTTGATTTGGCACAACATTTTCTTCAGGGCCATTTTCTTCAGTAGCACCGGCATGATTTTCTTCACGTTCTGGCATGATTTCTTCAGTAGTTTCTTCAGTAGGGATGACATCCTCAGTAGCCTTGAACTTGATGGATTCCTCATGTGACATTTCATCTAGCACATGAGGTAGGTGCTCTCTTTGCGAGCCGTTAGTTTCATCGAACCACACATCTACAGTTTCAAGAACCTTGTGATGATAGGTGTTGAAGACTCTGTAGGTGTGCGAGTCCTTTCCGTAACCAAGCATAAAACCCTCATGTGCTTTCGGTGCAAATTTTAGAATTGTGATGAGGATCTCTAATCTAGCATTTTGCACCGAAGACTTTGAAATAGCTTACATTGGGTTTCTTGTCAGTGAGGAGTTCATATGAGGTCTTTTTGAAGAATTTGTGAAGATATACCTTGTTGATGATGTGGCATGCAGTATCAATAGCATCAGGCCAGAAACGAAGTGGAGTCTTGTATTCATCAAGCATAGTATGCGCCATCTCAACAAGAGTCATATTCTTGCACTCCACGACGCCATTCTGCTCAGGAGTATAGGGGGCAGATAACTCGTGAGTAATACCAAGTTCATCAAGATAGTCATCAAGACCAATATTCTTGAACTCGGTCCCATTATCACTCCTGATATGCTTGATCTTCACACCGAAGTTCATAGATGCTCTCGAGGAAAATCGTTTGAAGACTTCCTGCACTTCAGTTTTGTAGGTGATGATATGCACCCATATGTAACGAGAATAATCATCAACAATGACAAAGCCATATAAAGATGCAGCATTAGGGAATGTGGCATAATGAGTAGGGCCAAAAAGATCCATCTGAAGTAATTCAAAGGGACGAGAAGTGGTCATGATAGTCTTCGAGGGATGCTTAGCTCTGGTGATCTTTCCAGCCTCATAAGCCGCACAAAGATGATCTTTGAGGAATTTGATACCCTCGATGCCAATGACATGCTTCTTCTTCGCGAGTGTATGAAAGTTCCTTATGCCAGCATGACCAAGTCATTGATGCCATAACCAGCCTTCTGAAGCTTTTGCAAGTAGACATGTGGCAGGTTGTGGTCCTGCAGAAAAATCAACAATATACAAGTCTCCTCTCCTAAAGCCTTCGAAGACTTTGGAATTTTCAGATTCCATTAGCACAATACAATGATACTTGCCAAAGACGACAACCATATCAAGATCACAAAGCATTGAGACAGATATGAGGTTGAATCCTAAGGACTCGACAAGCATGACTTTATCCATGTGTCTATCCTTTGAGATTGCAACCCTACCTAGACCCCAATACCTTGCTTTTATCTTTGTCAGCGTAGGTGATATGCTTCAGATGAGATGGAGATAAATCAGTGTACATCAATAAGTTCCTGTCACCGGTCATGTGATTTGTACATCCACTGTCGAGGTCCCACTCAGTAGCTTTGGGTTGTTCATACTGCAGATGAATTAGTGCAACTTACGAACCCATATACTTCATCAGTGAAGAGTATGACATTTATTTCATCAGATGGGATTTCATCAACTATATAACATATATAGCAATATGAGGACGTGAGAAATGAGTAATCCATTTCTTCGTGATTAGCTTGCATCCATTCAAGCAGATTCAGGTCTCCAGCAAATTCTTCAGACGATCAAGTTCGTCTAGAGACCTTACCCTGTATAAGAGATTAGTTCTTTTTCTTCACCACCCACATTTGGAGGGGTGGCAAAGAGTTCATCATTCTGCGAGCTCCATAAGAGAAAGATGGCATTGAAGTCAATGCACTTCGTTTCACAAAAGAGGGGTTAGGGTAAGCATATGAATAAGCAGAAAAATTCTTCGAGGACTTTTGAACATAATGGTTAGAAGAATAATGCACATATTCATAGCCTTTATATTTTCCCTGCGAAAAGGAAGTGTTAGCACGATGATGTTCATATGAGGATTTGGATTCACGTGAGGAATTTGATCCATATGAAGAATTTGATCCGGGGTTCCTATTCTTCATAGGTGGTGTCATGATGACATTCACATGAAGACTTTCAAGGCACCTTTTGGGAACCTAGATTTTCTTCATAGGGGGACCGTTCCCGCAGTTAGTTCCAACATATCGAGCAAGTACTTCACCATTCTGATTTTTGAACAGTTTATAGTTGGAGTCAAATGACTCATCAGAGGAATATGAAGATTCACAAGTAAAGTCAGATAAAGTGCATGGATCTATGGGAGGTCCTTTCACAGCAACCCATGAGGTTTTGGGATACTGCTCAGGTTTCCAGTAGGTCCCATCAGCATTGAGCTTCCTCTCAAAGCCAATACCCTCTTTCCTAGGGTTCATGTTCAAGATATGCTTTTTGAGCACATCACAAAGAGTCTGATGCCCTTTGAGGATTTTGTATATGCTTATCACATATAATTCCTTCAACCCTGCATTATCGTTAGTGATACTTATTGTATCCTCAGGTGAGGAATTTGTGACCACAGAGACAGTTGAAGAATTTGCAGCAATAGAAGCATTTGAACATTCAGGTGAAGAATTAGCAGATTCACACTCAATGCATTTCAAACATGGTGGAATGAATTCTTCCTGAGCGGAACTGATCTGTTGAGCAAGCAATGAATCATTTTACTTCTGAAGATCTTCATAACTCACTTTTAACTTCTCAAGATCTTGCTTTCTCTGAATAAATTCATAAGAAAACTTTTCATGATCGGCTAAGAGAGAGTTATGATGACTCTGAAGTTTATCAAACTTAGACTGAAGACTTTGAAGATCATCAGTCAGAGTTTGAGTTCGATCCAGTTCCTCACCCAATAGGTCATCGCTTTTATCTAGCAGATTTTGAACCTTTTCCAAAGCCTTTTGTTGTTTAGTGGCAATGGTAACAAGCTTGGTATAACTAGATCCAAAGACATCATCATCATCACTAGATTCGGATGAGGAGTAATCAGGTACCTTTTCACCCTTAGCCATGAGGCATGGTGCGGATGATGATGATTCTGGTTCTAAAGTCATCGTTTTGAGTGATTCCTTGAAATCATCAAACTAGGGATCCTGACGAGTTCAATGACCTTCATAGACATCAGAGATTCAGTCCTAGATAAGCTTTGCATTGCACAAATGCATAATGAGCCTGAACTGATTTCTGGAGAGATGGGAGCAAATGATATCCTTCGCCATGCAATTCAGACGAATGTATTGCGAATATCATCAGCATCCACCATCTTGCAAAGGTCGGTAAGGCCAATCTCTGTGACGGTCCATAGCTCGCTGTTCATCACCATGAGGTGCTTCCTCATCATGGTCCACTTGGGATAATCATGACCGTCAAAGATAGGGCACGATACTTTATTCATACATGCGGTCGACATAACTAAAACTTGAGGTGGTTAAACCAAAATCACACAAAACAAGTGTCACGCCCAATATGTGATCCTATCCGAGAGGAACTCGAAGGTCCCACCAAGGATAGGGCCGCATATTGGGCGTGACAAGTTGGTACCAGAGCCTCGACCGACCATAGGAGCCCCTTGATTGATCGTAGTTTGGCTGTTGTCGAGTCTAGAAGAAAACTTTTTTGGAGTATAGTTATATCGGAGAGTGGGAATTCTTTTCACTCCTCACCCCCTTTGTCGCTCTGGTGAGGAATCTTGACATAGGTGTTTTGAATTACTTCTCTTCCCCTTCAAATTTTCTTTAGGGTCGCGCAGTTAGTTTTTCGATCATTGTAATCAGCTCTTTCCATCTGGTGCATTTCTCGTCAAGTTGATTCGATCATCTTCGTATTTGGCAAGATTAATCCTCAGTTATTTCTCAATGTTGTTGTTTCCCTGTCCTCAGTTGTTTTCTTTTCCCACTCGCCCACCCCTTTTTCTTCTCGGAGGCCATCATTCCAGAAGAATTCTTTGTCCTCACATTCCAGCTATCGTTATCCAATTATCCCAGCGCATCTGTCAAGTATTCTTTAATTAGTTCACGATCTCTTTGTTCTCTTGTCTCTAAATTCCCTCAAGTATCTTCGTGCTTTTTCTAATTCTTCTCGGTGATTCATTCTCTTTCTTCTTTCATTTTCAAATTCTTATGGTGGTTCGTTCAAGATTCCTTTTCCTTCATTATCATATCAATTCATTCGTTCTTTCCAATCATACCGGTGGTTCAGGAAGACCTTCCCAAGTTATGCGTTATATCTCCCCTTAATCTTTTCCAACGCGAATAAGTAGTATGCAAATCCATTGCTTCTCATCAATTTAATTGGTGGAGGATAAGCATAACATAATTCTTATTCTTATTTCATCAAGTTGATTAATCCCTTCCATTGGAGTTTGTTCATGATGAATAAATTCTAGTCCCAAGTGTTTTCATCCTTTATTTTTCGGAGTTCAAAGTTTTCTCAGCCATCTCGTTGGAACCTCCTTCTAAATCACTACAATGCTTTAATCTTATTATTTTCATCCTTCATTTCTATATCATCATACTTTTGTTACCAGAGTTCTTCATGGTGGTTCATTAAGGATTTAATTCATTCTTCAAGTGTTCATCAAGAATCCTTGTGGAGGAGCTCAAGTATCTCTCCTCTTGAATACCGAAGTCCAACTAATTATTCCATGTCTTTCAGATAGGTTGTTTCACATCTTTTCTTTTGTCTCAAGCAAACAATCATTTCTATCTGTGGTCGGTTATCACCTCATAATTTTGAGATGTTTTCTGTAAGTCCACAACAAGCTTATTCTTTTGTTGTTGACGTTTCCAACAACTCCGTTCAATCCTTCTTTGCAAGAATGCATCTCAATGCAATTATGGTGGAAGTTGTCTTTTGTTTTCCCCTTTCTTTTCCTTCCAATGATTTACTTTCTATTCTTTCATTCTAGAGGCATGATGATATTGCTCTCTTTGACCCATTATCTCGCTTCTCCAAGACCATTTTATTTCCTTGATTATCCATTTACCGGAGTGTGGTGTCCTCTTTTCAAATCTCCTATCTTGTATACCTCTTCTTTTATCTTATACCAGGATGCTATCCCAATTCATTCATTCTTATTCCTTATCTATCTTGTTCTAACCAGAGTGGTTTCAGAGTCTATCTTGTTACTTGAGCTTTTGATTCTCGTCGTAATTGCCATTCCTCTTTTCTACCTGAGTGCTCTGATACCAACTTGTCGTGTTTCAATATGCGGCTCTATCCTTAGTGGGACCTTCGAGTTCCTCTCAGATAGGATCGCATATTGGGCGTGACAACAAGGGAGTACCTTGCTCTGATATCAATTAAAAGTGCGTTATATGGACTAGAGGGGGGTGAATAGGCTATTTTTACAAATTCGTCACTGAGGAATTTCTAGGTGAAGAAATTCCTAAGTAACGACACACTAGCAGTAGAATAAGTACTCAGGTATAAGCATAACAGAGCAACAACATAGTCATCATGATGAAATGAAAACAAGCACAGAGTACAAATAGCGTGAAAACATGATAAGCAGGCTGAAGACTATGAGACTGAAGAAATAGGATTGAGGAAAAAGAGAAAGTCTTCAGTCAAAGTCTTCAAACAGTAATGATCAGATTCATCAACACATGAATGAGGAAATGAAAGGGTTGAGGAAACATAACCAGTTGGCTTGGTGAAGACAATGATTTGATAGACCAGTTCCAACTGATGTGATAGTTGTACGTCTGGTTGGAGCGGATGGGTATTTAAATCTGAGGATACACAGTCCCGGACACATAGTCCTCACTATATTCTCCTTGAGCTAAAGTCACACAGACCTCGCCCAATCACTCATGGTAAGTCTTCAGGTGACTTTCAAACCTTCACAAACTTGGTCACTCGGTGATCCATAATTCCTCTTGGATGCTCATACCATGACGCCTAACCGTCTGGTGGATACACAATCCTCAAAGGTAACAAGCATCGGTTCCACACAGGAATAATCTCTTCAGTGATGCTCAATCACTTTGAGTTGTAGGTGTTTGGATTTTCCTCACTTGATGATTTTCGCTCAAAGTCCTCTCGGAGGATGGGATGCTCTCAATGACAAGTGTCAGTTTCTCTCGGAGCAGCCAACTAGCTAGTGGTTGTAGGGGGCGGCTATTTATAGCCTAGGGAGCATCCCGACATGATAAGACATAAATGCCCTTCAATGATATGACCGTTAGGTGGGTAGATATTTTGGGACAGATGGCGCATAGCACAACAACAATTGGATATTTGAGGTTCAAAGTCCTCGGGGCTATCATGTTCCTCACTGCGTAGGCAATACGCACTGACGAATTCCTAACTCATCAGTCAGGACAACTTCCTTGGAGGCCAGAAGATCTTCATCTCTGTCACTGAAGAAATTGACTGAACTGATATGAGATTTCCAATGGCTTCACTCGAAAGGATTGGGTAGGTGTAGCATTTCGAGATGAGCATCACTTGGAAATCACTTTCCTTAGTATTACCTCGACCCCCTTTAATAGTAGGTGTTTCCTATGCCTCAAGAAAGAGAAAATGAAACTACGAAAACAAAAGTCTTCACGCTTCATAATCCTCGCATGAATATCCAAGTCTTCAAGGTCACACCAATTTATTCACTTTCAAAATCTTCAGGAGAACCAAAGTCTTCAGCTGAAGACATTCATTTTTAGGGGTCGACTTTCATCGTAAATATCAAACTCATTGTCGAATTATAGAGCCTGTGTACACTCACAAACATATCAGTCCCTTAACCTATAAGTCTTCAATACACCAAAATCACTAAGGGACACTAGATGCACTTACACTTGGACACTGTGTGATTTGTGGAAAAAAGAACCACATTACTAATGATTGTAACTGGTTGAAGCAGATAAAACCTGTCCCCAAGTTTGTGGGATATGCTGCTAGGGGGCTTGGAGTGCTGCTGGTCCAGAGTGCCAAAGAAGCTCTGGAAGTTGAAAATCCAAACCCAATGGCAATAGTAACAGTGGTGTGTGGAGAGATCAATGAAACACAATTTATGGACATAATGCATTATATGTTCAACTGGAACTAGCAATGGAGATGCAAAAAACATAGAGAAAATGCCTTTTTGGTCAGATTTCCAAACAAAGGGAGATTCATAGAATTGAACAAGTGCAAAGACATTACACTGCTGGGATCAGGTGCTGTTATTAATGCGAGGGGGTGGAGCTTTGACTCACAGGCTATTGGGAAACTTCACACAGTTTGGGTCCAATTTGGGAAGGTTCCTGAGTGTCTCAGGCATTTGTTTGGGATGTGTGAGGTGGCTGCAACTCTTGGGCCAGTGCTAGAGATTGATATGAATACAATTACTAAGGAGAAGATCAGAGCTAAGGTGGGGATCAAGGACTATGAGATAATACCACCATACGCTGAGATTACTGACAAAGAGCTGATGATCTACAGGGTTATACCAGAATTAGAGAGTATGGTGGAAATGGGATGGTATGGAGAGCACAAAAGACAGGTGATTGAGGGAACAGATGCAGACACTAGTGAAGGAGCTATGAGGAAGAGACACAAAGGATATAATGATGATGTTATAGGAACTAAAGAGATGATTTCACTTGGAAGCTTAGGATTGGCCCAGTTTGAGGAGCTAAAGAAGAAGAATGAGGAGATTATAATGAGACAAAAAGAACAAACCCTGGAGATGGAGGCTAGGAAAAAAGTGGAATCTAATTTGGATATGATCATGAAAAAAGTGATAGATCTGGAAGAGGACAGGATAAGACAGAAAGCCCTCAGGATGAAAGAGGAGAAAAGGATCATGGAGCTAGAGCAAGATAATAAAATCTCATGGATCTTATCAATAAATAGCAAGGGGTGATTGATAGATGTGTTGAGAAAATTGAGATGTGGGAAAACAGAGAGAAAGAATTGGAAGATATGGCTAAGGATGACCTGAAGAATCTGGATACTGACAGAAAGGATGGTGAACACAACAACTACAATGAGGCAGTGGATTACAATGCTAGTCAGGAGTCAGTGTCCTTTGGAACGAAGGTGGGAGTAAAAACAGAGAATAATGACACAGAAAACAGTGACATTATGCTGGAAGAGCAACTAAGAAGATGTGGGAGATTGATAGACAAGCAAGATGCTAACATTGAGGAACTGGCTAAAGAAAGAGCTGATACCAAGGATAATTATGGTAAGAATCATGATCTAAATTGCAATAATGCTTCTTTACTGTTCATGGCAGATACAATTGGAATTGATCTAGGATGTTCAATCAATATGGTTGAGTCCAACCTAGATATTATTGCTAAGGTGGAACAATGTAGAAAATAATTTTATTTACAACATATTTGTCAAAAGAAAAAAGGAGAGGAACAACAAGATGGAACTAATCTCATAGATATTAGGGATGCTGATCTTAAGGAACTATGTTCTGATGAAGATCATTCTGATGCTGAGCTAGAGATGGATCATTTTACACATCTCAAAAATTTCTTTACTAAGACAAAAAAGACTAGCTCGAACTCACCAGGATTTTCATGTGGGAAGACAGCTAGTGTGAGTGGAGGAAAAAATAAAACACATAAAAAATAAAATGAGAAGGATGTTCTGGAATGTTAGAGGTATTGGACATGATAGTAAGAAAAACTTTATTAGAGAGAATATAAACAAATAGGAAACTGGATTTTATTGGCGTCCAGGAAACTATTAAAAACGATTTCTCCAAAACAGAACTACACAATTTGTGTGGGGGGAGAAACTTTGAATGGAAATGGTCCCAACCAAGGGGGAGATCTAGGGGGATTCTTGTGGGGATTAATTGTGACAATTTTGATATCATTAATGTGGAAATTGGGATTTATTTTATGAGAATTATGATATTTGATAAAAAAAGGAAGTTTGATTTTCTCATAGTGGTATATGGGGATGCTCAAGTTACTGGCAAAAATGCCTATTTGGCTGAACTGTCCAGAGTCTATCAAAATAACTCCTCCTTACCAATGATGATAGGGGGTGATTTTAATGTTATTAGAAAAAGTGATGAAAAAAAACCACTGGCAATGATCATTGGAGTTTTATTTTTAATGCTATTATTGAACAAGCTGGGTTGAGGGAACTACCATTGGGGGGGGGGGAGAAAATATACTTGGGCTAATAACCAATGTGATCCTACCTATGAAAAATTAGACAAAGTACTTATATGCCCTGATAGGGAATAGCATTATCCTTTAACTACTGTACAAGCTTTGGAAAGGGAATTATATGTCCATACACCACTAATAGTGGATTCTGGGGAAAAGATAAATGCTAATCCAATCTTTAGATTTGAGAATTCCTGGATGCCTAAAGGATTTAGGGAATTTGTGTATAAAGTGTGGAATGTCTAAATAATAGGAAATAATATAGAGAGATGGCAAAAGAAACTGAGAATATTTAGACAAAAAGTGAGGGGATGGATTCTGAATTTAGATGCATTATGTAGAAAGTTGAAAAAGGATATCCTATGCAAATTAGATGAGATTGATAAAAGAGCAGAAATGTCGGGGCTATCTGCTGGTGATAGGACTGATCAAAAAGAATTGAGAGCCCAATTGGGGAGATTAGTGACACATGAGGAGATGAAATGGCTGCAAGATACAGAGACAGAGAGATTAAAGATGGAGATAATAACACCAAATACTATCATGCCAAAGTGAATGGAAGAAGGAGAAAAACAGAATATTTTCCCTAAGCCAAGATGAGGGAGAGATAGAGGGGGATGAGGAACTGATCAAATACATTACTAAATTCTATAAAGACCTTTTTTGCCAACCTGAAATCTCTATTGTTAATCTAAACATTCAAGATGCCCCTGGCATTAGAGAAGAACAAGCTAGAGCCTCAGTTGAACCTTTTAGCATGCAAGAACTACAAGAAGTAGTTTTCAACATGGAGAAAAATAAAAGACCTGGGCCAGATGGCCTACCCATTGAGTTTTACCAAAACTTCTAGGAACTAATTAAATGGGATCTTAGAGGATTTCTTGATGATTTTCACTCTGGAACTCTAAATATTTCTAGGTTGAACTATGGGATTATTACTTTAGTCCCTAAAGTTAAAGATGCTAGACAAATACAAAAATTTAGACCTATCTGCCTGCTTAATGTGAGCTTCAAAATAATAACTAAAGTCCTAATGAATAGGATTAGTAAGGTCATCAAACCAATAATCTCCCCAAATCAGACAACATTTATAAAGGGGAGATACATTATGGAAGGTGTGGTGGTGTTACATGAAGCTTTAAACACAATACATAAAAAGAAACAGAGTGCCTTATGTTTCAAGGTTGACTTTGAAAAAGCATATGACAAGATCAAATGGTCATTTGTGTATAAAATGATGAAACTTAAAAACTTCCCTGATCAATGGTGTGACTTGGTGATGCACACCATGGTGGGGGGACATGTTGGAGTTAAAGTAAATGATATTATTGGACCATATTTTAAAACCTTTAAAGGGTTGAGGCAAGGAGATTCCTTGTCATCCCTGCTTTTTGATATTGTTGCAGATGCTTTAGCCATAATATTAGACAAAGCTATGCAGGAGGGGTTTGTGAAAGGGGTGCTTTCTGATTTGAATAATTGTGAAGTAAACATGCTGCAATATGCAGATGATACAATTTTCCTACTAAAATATGATGAGGAAGGTGCAAAAAACCTTAAATTCATTTTGACAGCCTTTGAGCAGGTGTCTAGACTGACCATTAACTTTCATAAGAGTGAAATTCTCTTGTTTGAGGAGGCAGTCAAAAAGACTGGGATATACCAGGAGATCTTTACATGTGAGGTGGAAAAAATACCCATTAAATACTTAGGACTGCCAGTGGTTGATGTTAGGTTGGGTAATAAATTCTGGAAGGGAGTTACAGAAAATATTGAGAAAAGGTGTGCATGTTGGCAAGGTAGGCTACTAAATATGGTGGGAGATGCTTGCCTTACCAACATACCACTTTTCATGATTTCATTTTACCCTTTACCTGTTGGGGTAAGGAAAAAAATTGACTTCTTCAGAGCCAGACTTGTGTGGCAAGAAGATGAAAATAAAAAGAAATATCACTTGGTTAATTGGAAAACATGCTGCCTACCAAAAGAACAACGGGTCTGGGGATTATCAATTTAGATATCATGAATAAAGCCTTGTTAGCTAAATGGTTATGGAAGTTGGAAACTGAATCAGGAACATGGGTGAATATTTTGAAAAATAAATACAACCAGAACAAGTGTTTGTCTGGACTGGAAAAGAAATCTGGGGATTCTCAGTTCTGGAGCTGTCTAATGGGGTCAAGAAACTATACTTCCAACATGTGAAGAAAAAAATTGGAGATGGAAATGAAACTAGATTTTGGGAAGATTGGTGGGTAGGATCTAGACCTCTAAAATACCTGCATCCTAGACTATATAATATTAGCTTTGATCACAACATTTCTGTGGCAGAAGCTGTGAAGAGAGGATGCCAAGGGTTTAGCTTTAGAAGAACTTTGACTAGAGATACAACAGAACTTTGGAATAGTTTGAAACAAAGATGTGAGGAAGTTAGGATGCATCGGGAAAAATATCAACCCTTATGGATGCTTACTAAAGATAGAAAGTTTTCAGTTAAATCTCTATATTCTTTCCTGATCAATGAGGGGGTTGGATTCCCACATAAGTTCTTGTGGAAAATTAAAATCCCATCCAAAATTAAAATGTTCTTTTGCTTGGTGACCAGAAGAAGCATTTTGACCAAAGATAATTTGCTCAGAAAAGGATGGAAAGGGGCAAAGGAATGTGTGTATTGTGGGAAAGATGAAAACATAGATCATTTATTCTTTGAGTGCTCTGCGGCCAGATTGGTCTGGAGCCTGATCAAATGTGATTTAGATTTTAGAACTACCCCAGTAAATACCAATGATTACTTGGGGGTGGCTAAAAACTTCTAAGAAACCAGAGAAAAAAATTAGTCTTCGTAGAAAGTGCTGCTATATTCTAGGCTCTCTGGAAATGCATAAACGATATTATCTTCATATCTAAAAAGATATATGATCCAATGATTTTCATTCGACTTATGTGCAACTGGATTGTTGATTGGTCGATTTTGCAGAGAAAAAAGCCGGAGGAAAAAATACTGCAGCTGGGAGCAAAACTAATCGAGCAGGTGGCAAGTAAGGTATACAAGGCGACACAGGGGTGGAGACTGGGGATTCAGCGACTGGAAGGATGAGGCCAGCGAAGAAGATAAAAGGCCTCCTCTCTCTGTTTTTCGTCTTGTAATCTTGAACTTGTGGGAGAATAACTCTCTCGCAAAATGGATGTAAGTGATGCATCTCTTTTGTATTCCCATGCGGCAGGATAGATAGTAGCTTCAGCGTAGTTTCGATTGTGCGTTGGAAGAACCTGATGGTGCTGGACGGGACCCTTTTGGTGTGTGCTTGCTTTTGGTTTCATTAATGAAATCGGAGGAAAACCTCTTTCGTTAAAAAAAAAAAAACCCGGCGCGTGCGAGGCCAGCGCCACCACGCGCGCAGGCTGCCATGCCATGCTTCACCGCCGCCCGTGGTACTTTCGGGATCGCCGTACAGTGGCGCCACCACGCAGGCTGCTAGGCTTCACCGCGCTCAGTGCGGGATGCCGTCCTTGATCTTTTCGGGCTCGCTGTACAGTGGCGCCACCACCGCCCCTGCCGGGTCCTCGTCGCTGATTAGCCGGCGAGCACGGGGAGATTCCGTCACACATACCACCTCCCGGCTCCGTGGGTGTTCGGTGCAGTGCACTTCCCCTCATAGGCGGCCACACGCGTCACCCAGTCGCACCGCAGACATCATCAAGTTGACCGAGGGTAGAGCGGAGAGGGGACCGGACGCGACGGGGCACGACGCAAGTTGACCACCTAGCGATGGTGCCACTCGTGACAGTAGTAATAATAGCACTAGATTACAACATATAGCACGATAAATGGTTGACAGTAATATACACAGGCGCGATAAATGATTACAATATCCTCTCTACGTGCACATTGCTGCCACGGTACGCATACATACGGTGATAAATACGTGCGAATCAAATATGGTAGCACGGCGAATCAAGGAGTAGGGGAAGTCGGCATCAATGCATTACCGCGTAATACACAGGCGCGATAATGAAGTGGATTCCCTGCCACTATCTCCGTTCTAATTATATATATCCCGATATGAATGAGCACCGAGCACGCCACACACTCTACTGCTCTGCCCCGCGAGCATCTATCTACTTTTAGGAAGGCATTTCTGTCCTAGAGTGTCTGGAGTGACCAAATACGGTGGCTGACTGAACGCGGGGGATTGTGAAGCTGAGATGGACAATCGTACTCTTGGCAAAGGGAGGAAGTGCGTCCCCTCGCCGTCGGCGGCGGCGGTGGTCAGGAGCGCCGTGCTCCTTCTGGCCGCCGTCGTGTTCGTGGGGTGGCTCATGATGTGGGCCATGCTGCCGACCAGAACTTACAGCTCGACATGGGCGCCCAAGCTTGCGGCGCTCACCGGCTTCGGGAAACAAGGTTTTTCTTTCTTCGGCCTCTCACGACTTGCTGAAATTGCAACGTTGTCAGTTTTCACGAGGTACTTGTTTCTTTTGTTTATCATGGTTTTTAATGTTTTATTACAGGGATTAGGATGACGGTGTACGTGTTCCCAGTGCTGTTCGTGTATGTTGTTGCGTGCGTTTACCTGCATTTGCAGCAGAAGGGGGGTGACCCTGACACCCAGCGCCGGTCCAGGTATGGTCAAATTTTCCCGGCTAAAAACAAGGAATATTTCGCATGTAGCCACAGAAGAAACGACGGAAATTCCTGATTATTTGCTTATGTTTAGCACGAGAATGGCATCCTGGAGGAGGCCCGTGCTGGTGAGAGGCCCGCTGGGGATCGTGACGAGCATAGAACTGGCCATCCTTCTCATGTTCATGGCGCTCCTCGTCTGGTTCTACTACGCGTACATCGCCGTCGAGTTCTCCAAGCTACGCGTCAAGCCAGGCGAGAAACTGTAAGGAACCACGCGCACGCAGCCGGTCGACACAAAATTGTTACTTACTGTAATTCTGATGGTGAAACAAGTGCGTGCAAACTGACGTGCGTGCGTGCGCGCAATTGGTGTTCTCAGGTGGCAGGCGGAGCTGGAGAAAGCGGCGAAGCGGCTCGGCTCGGTCGGGAGCTTGTGCTGCGCGCTGTTGTTCCTGCCCGTGGCACGCGGCTCGTCGCTCCTGCCGCTCATCGGCCTCACGCCGGAGGCCGGCATCAAGTACCATGTCTGGCTGGGGAACATGGCTATGGCCTTCTTCACCGCTCATGGGCTCTGCTACGTCTTTTTCTGGGCATCCACTGATCAGATCCACCTGGTACTCCCCTCAGATGCAACCATGTCTTCAAGATTCAGAGTAGGGTTGGGTTAGGACTAACTTGGCACACTCCTTGTGACCCAGATGACGAAATGGGCAAGGACGAGGGCCTCGAACGTGGCCGGGGAGCTGGCGTTGCTCTGCGGCCTCGCGATGTGGGCGACGGCGCTGCCGCGCATCCGCCGCCGGGTGTTCGAGCTCTTCTTCTACGCACACCACCTCTACATCCCCTTCATCGTGTTCTCCGCGCTCCACATGGGAGTCACCGTGTTCTGGTACGTCCTGCCCGGCGTCTTCCTCTTCGCCGTCGACCGGTGCCTCCGGTTCCTGCAGTCGCGCGCCCGCATCCGCCTCGTCTCTTCCCGCCTCCTGCCGTCCGGGGCCGTCGAACTCAACTTCGACAAAAGCCCCAGTAAGCAACGTAGATATCCATGCAAGGAGGGTTACGAGGCAACGACAGTAACTGACAACTTTGTTGCAGATCTGAGGTACAATCCCACGAGCACGCTCTTCGTCAACGTCCCATGCGTCTCGCGGCTCCAATGGCACCCCTTCTCGGTGACGTCGAGCAGCAGCCTCGAGCCGGACACGCTCAGCGTCGTCATCAAGAACAGAGGCGGATGGACGCAGAAGCTGTACGAGACGGTCTCGTCTCTGCCCCCGTCGGGTGGCCACCTCGGCGTCTCGGTCGAGGGGCCGTACAGCCCGGCCGCCGGGGTCACGTCCTTCTTGGGCCATGACTCGCTGGTGATGATCAGCGGCGGCATCGGCATCACACCGTTCATCTCCGTCATCCGCGAGCTGGTTTACCAGAGCAGCGTGGCAGAAACGGCGTCCACGCCGAAGCTCCTCCTCGTCTGCGTCTTCAGGACATCGGCCGAGCTCGACATGCTGGACCTCCTCGTCCCGGCCTCCGGCGGCCTCTACGGCACCCCCAGCCTTGACCTGCGCATCGAGGCCTTCGTGACGAGCGAGAGCGAGCCCCGCACCGGCAACGACACGCACAAGCGGCCTTGTCAACAGGTCTGGTTCAAGCCGTGGCCGTCGGACGCACCCGTCTCCCCGGCGCTGGGAACCAACGGCTGGCTCTGGCTCGGCGCCGTCGTGTCCTCGTCGTTCGCCGCGTTCCTCCTGCTCGTCGCCGTGCTACAGCGGTTCTACATCTACCCGGTTGACCGAGACAGCAACCACGTGTACCCGTGGGCGGCCAGAACGATGCTGAACCTGCTGTTCCTCGGCGTCAGCGTCGCCGGTGTCACCGGTGCGGCGTTCCTGTGGAGTAAGCGGAGGAGCGCCAGGGAGGCCAAGAAGATAAAGAGCGTGGACGGGCCGACGCCGGCGATGTCGCCGGTGTCGTTGCTCCACTGGACAGGTGGAGGCGGCGTGGAGAGGGAGCTGGAGAGCTTGCCTGCGCAGCCTCTTGCGCAGGCTACCAATGTGCATTTCGGCCACCGTCCAGATCTCAAGAGTAAGCTCTACGGTGCACATTTCATTTTCAGACGTGCACATTTGGTTTTGTTTAGCTCTGCCAAGTTGTGAGAAATAATGGTCGAATTGAATTGTGCAGGGATGCTGCTGGGGATTCACGACGAAAACGTTGGGGTGATGGCCAGCGGTCCGTCGGGGATGCTTGAGGAGGTCGCGACTATCTGCTCGTCTGGGCTGGCGAGCAATCTGCATTTCCAGTCTATAAGCTTCACCTGGTGAACAACCAATTCCGAGCATCCAGCTCAAGAGGAAGAGGCTTTGGTTCTACTTTCTCCTAGTTCGTACATCGCCGTAGTCTGTTGTGTAGATTTTTTTTCTTGTTTGCGGGTAAATGTTGTGTACCTATTATTCTCTCGTTTCTATGACTATCACCATTTCTCTAGCTCGAAACATGCTTTCACCCTCCTTTAAGTTAATATAAGAAACAAACGATTGAACTGATACAAGATGACGAAGAAATCCTTTTACAAAGTTGATAAAAAAAAACCGGCGGCTAGGAATCATCCGAGTGATAATAGATGAATTTAAGCCGCCTCGCAGATTATAGGATCCCCGGTCTCCGACCCTGCGGTATTGTGCTCCCACAAACTGGAAGTTGTCGCACCGCCCACAAACTAGAGTCATCACAACACCCGTTCATGGGAGTGCCGAACAACCCTCCATCGCAACACAACAACTACCCCAGCCAGCGGCGCAGTGCCCTGTTCGTCGAAGTGCCGGTTGCAACAGCTCTCTGTTGTAGCACCAGCGGCATAAGGATGCTCCATTGTAGCTCCGTCGCAGCACCGACAGCCCTGGCGATGCTCCATTACAACTGCATCGCAGCACCAAATGTGATGTTGCAAATCCCCATTCACTCCACGGCGATGTTCCAGCGATCCTCTACTGCAGCAGCACCAGCGATATTTCGACGGCTCGACGATGTTCCACTGCAGCACAGATGATGATCCCGACAGCTCGGTGATGCTCCATCATAGCGATGCACGACCTCCCAATGCTCCGTGGCAGTAGCGGTGACTCGCTGTGGTGCTACGGTGTCGTTGCGGTCACAACAGTGGCTTTCCTCCCCTCAAAGCACTGTATGGCATGATGCAGCGATGGTGTCTGAGGGCGCGCGTTGGCTTGACCGAAGGGAATGGTGGCGGAGGAGCACACGGGCAGGTTTAGGCAGGACGGCAGGAAGGAAGCTGTCATAGTGGAAGGGAGCTGTTAGCAAGAACCATTAGGTAGGCCGAACTGGTGAACGCCTGTGGGGATGGAAGAACATGTGGGTGTGCATTGCTGCATGCCTGCGTGAGATAAGGCCGGAGAGAGAGAGAGGGAGAGAGAGAGAGAGAGAGTAACGCCCCGAGCCCGGCGCCCCAGAAGACTTCCAGCTATTCCGAATTTCGCCGTGTGTTTTATTTGCTTGTTGCATTGCATCATGTCATCTCTTGCATTGCATCGTTTCATCATGCCATCATATCATTAATTTTTATAACTCTTCTAAATAAATTGTATGGATTTTTCGATCCATTTAAATCGAGGGAATTCACTTGTGATTTCTCTTTATAACATATTAAAGCCTCTCAATATTATTAGGGAGCTATATTAAATATTCCACTAATTCGGAATCACCCATAAACACACTTGCAAAATAATTTCGTTCCTTTTCTGCTTCAAGTTTGGTCTCCAACCTTGCCATGTATTCTTTTATCATTTTCCAGAGCTTCACCAAAAATCCGAACATTTTTGGACCTTCCCAACCCTCACTTCCTATTCAAATCATTTGAATTTAAATCAAATGAGTTTGGATTTAAATCTCTCAATCATGGCCTTTTCTATTTTCTCGGAACAAGCATATTTTTGTGAGTCCGGGAAAATAATCCCCATGCGCAAAATCTTTCCATTACCCTCTCTTTCTTTTCCTCTCTCTATTTCTTTTCTGCTAGAAAATTAGTGAGAGAGAGAAGCCTAATTTTGGCCCAAGGACCAGGCCAGCCCATCTAACCTCTAAGGCCCAACTACCCCCTACCTAAACGCTAGGCCCCGACCCTCTCGCTCGACCCCCTGTCCCTCGTTCCCCTGCCAGCGCCGCCACCTTCGTCTCGATCCCCATCGCGCACACGCAGCGCCCGATCCCCATCTCCCCGAGCGCTTTCTCCCCTCGCGCCGCCAGAACCCATCGCTCGAACCCCCTCCCATCGATCTTTCCCCCGCCTCGTCGTTCCTCAGCGCCTCACTACGACCCCGCATCGCTGGATCCCATCTCTTCATTCCTCCTCGTCGCCACCAAACTGCCTCGACCTCGCCGCCGGCAGCAGCTGCTGCACCCTCTGGCCGACGCCGCGCCGGGCCTCCCGCGCCGCCACTGGAGGCCAACTCCGGCGCCCCCTGCCTCACGTCTCCCTCCTCGTGCCAGGGAGAGGAGCTCCCTCTTCCTCGCCGTCCTTCGGCTCGTCATCGCTCCGGCCTCTCCTTCCTCATGCTGCACCACCAGTGTCCTCAATCGCCAAGTCTCGCCGCCCGCTCCATCCCACTGCTCGTCGGAGAAACCCCTCCTCGCCGCCCCGTTGTGCTCCGGAGGTCAGGGCCGCCATGGACGAGCCCATGCCGTCCCCACGCATCCGCCTCCGCCCAAAGCCTCGCCCATGCCTCCCCGCCGTCCAACCGTGCCGTGCCCTCAAGCGCGTCGCCTCCCGCAGCCGTCGACCGAGCCGACCCTCCTCGTAGCGCTGCCGCCTCGTCTCCCCATTGCCATGGCTGCCGCCACGCCTTTTTTGCCTCTGCGCCTTGCTCCCTCCTGCTGCCAAGCGCCTCCCCGTCTCCTGCTCCTCCGCGACGCCCTTCTACCGGCCAAGTCCCGTCCTCCAACGCCAAGATCAGCCCGAGTTGCCGGATCCGGCCGGATCGAGCTGGCCCGCGTCCACCACCACCACCACCTCGCATCGCGGTCTTCATCCGCCAAGGACGCCAAGACCCTTCTGTGGATGCGTCAAGAACCCCTGCCGCGACTACCAGTGTTTTTCGAAGACCGCCAAGTACCACTTTATCAGACGCTTGAACGACTACCATCACTGTTGACCCAAGCCCCTTTTGTCTCACTTTGTTTGGATCGGCAAGAACGAGATGCGCCAAGTACCTCAACCCGAACGTCTACGACCCGTGAACAACTACCGTCGTCAAGATCGCGAGTACCTCTACCGTTGCCGTGAACGACTACTTCCACGACGTCCGTGAACCACTACCGTCGCCCCGAAGATGTTGGATTCGTCAAGTACCTCTCCGAGACGAACGTGTACAACTACTTCCTCTACGACCGCTGCGAGAACGACTACTTCCTGTACATCATACCGAACCCGAACCGCTCCGAAATGCACGCTTCAAAGGTATAATCCCGAGATGATCACCCATGGACCGAATGCATGTGTTGTATGAGATGCACCCTATGTTTGGACCGTGTCCGAATTGTTCCTTGCACGTTCGCCGTAAGCCATGCCACCGACATGTGGGACACCCCGTATCGGGATCACTCCCCGTCACTCTTGCACGTTTCGCGCACCCACACTTGTTCCTTTGCACCAGCATCTCAATCGAGTTGCCGGGACCGGAATGTTGCCGTGGCACCATTTCTGTTTCACCGCCGTGGCACCTTTTTACTTTCGCCATGGCGACAAATGCTTCATAACATGCTCATGTCAACATTTTCATAAAATTGCATAAAACTTGCATATGCCATCCGCATCATGATAACCACATTTAAATGCTTAAAATTGTTGTTTGTGTTAAATTGCTAAATAACATATGGGGATTTTCGGAATTGTTGTTTGTTGTTTCCGGCCTCATTTAAACTTGCCTAAATATGTGGTTTGCTCATGCTTCACCTCTTGCCATGTTTAATAACATTTAACATTGTTGTGTTCCTAAACGAGAGAGAACTAAAATTGGATGTGGTGTTTCGTCAATATGCAACTCGTTGCATATTGAGCTCCACTTAACTTGTAGTATTGTTTGTTGCACTTTGCCATGCCATGCCATGCTTCATTAAACCGGACATGCATCATCCTTGGTTGTGCATCATGACATGTTTATGCTTGTGTGTTTACCATATTGTTTGCTTCTTTCCGGTTTTCTTCTCTCGTTAGCTTCGGTTTCGTTCCAGAGTTGTGAGGATTCGTTCGACTACGTTCTTCTTCCTTGCGGGATCTCAGGCAAGATGACCATTACCCTCGATATCACTTCTATCTTTGCTTGCTAGTTGCTTCGTTCTATCGCTATGCTGCGCTACCTATCACTTGTTTAACATGCCTCCCATATTGCCATGTCAGCCTCTAACCTTTTCACCCTTCCTAGCAAACCGTTGTTTGGCTATGTTATCGCTTTGCTCAGCCCCTCTTATAGCGTTGTTAGTTGCAGGTGAAGTTGAAGATTGCTCCATGATGGATAGGATAATGTTGGGATATCACAACATCTCTTATTTAATTAATGCATCTATATACTTGGTAAAGGGTGGAAGACTCGGCCTTATGCATGGTGTTTTGTTCCACTCTTGCCGCCCTAGTTTCCGTCATACCGGTGTTATGTTCCTTGATTTTGCGTTCCTTACGCGGTTGGGTGATTTATGGGACCCCCTTGACAGTTTGCTTTGAATAAAACTCCTCCAGCAAGGCCCAACATTGGTTTTAACATTTGCCACCTAAGCCTTTTTCCCTTGGGTTTTGCAGACTCAAGGGTCATCTTTATTTTACCCCCCGGACCAGTGCTCCTCCGAGTGTTGGTCCAAACTAGAGCACCGTGCGGGACCATTCCTTGGCAACTTGGATTACGTTGGTACCTGTACGCTTCGCTTATCCGGTGTGTCCTGAGAACGAGATATGTGCAGCTCCTATCGGGATTTGTCGGCACACTCGGGTGGTCTTGCTGGTCTTGTTTTACCATTGTCGAAATGTCTTGTAAACCGGGATTCCGAGTCTGATCGGGTCTTCCTAGGAGAAGGAATATCCTTCATTGACCGTGAGAGCTTGTGATGGGCTAAGTTGGGACACCCCTGCAGGGTATTATATTTCGAAAGTTGTGCCCGCGGTTATGTGGCAGATGGGAATTTGTTAATGTCCGGTTGTAGATAACTTGACACCAGATCTGATTTAAAACGCATCAACCACGTGTGTAGCCGTGATGGTCTCTTTTCGGCGGAGTCCGGGAAGTGAACACGGTTTTGGGTTATGTTTGACGTAAGTAGGAGTTCAGGATCACTTCTTGATCATTGCTAGTTCACGACCATTCCTTTTGCTCTCTTTTCGCTCTTATTTGCGTATGTTAGCCACCATATATGCTTAGTCGCTGCTGCAACCTCACCACTTTACCCCTTCCTACCCATAAGCTTATATAGTCTTGATCTCACGGGTTTTGAGATTGCTGAGTCCTCGTGACTCACCAGATACTATCACAACAGTTGCAGGAGCCGATGATACCAGTGCAGATGATGGAACCGAGCTCAGATGGGAGCTCATCAAAGATCTTGGTCGTTGCTGCGTTTCGTTTCTTGTTGATTAGTAGTGGAGCCCAGTTGGGACGATCGGGGATCTAGCAGTTGGGTTATCTTCTTTTCTTTTGGCTTCGTCCGTAGTCGGAATATGTGTGTACTCTGAATGATGTATGATTTATTTAAGTACTTGTGTGAAGTGGCGATTGTAAGCCAACTCTTTATCCCATTCTTGTTCATTACATGGGATTGTGTGAAGATGACCCTTCTTGCGACAAAACCACAATGCGGTTATGCCTCTAAGTCGTGCTTCGACACGTGGGAGATATCGCCGCATCGTGGGTGTTATAAGTTGGTAATCAGAGCCATCCCCGACTTAGGAGCCCCCTGCTTGATTGTTTGCTGGTGTTGTTGAGTCTAGAACAAATTTTTTTTGAGTCTTAGGATTATATATATCAGAGAGTAGGATTCTTTTTACTCCCCAGTCCCTTCGTCGCTCTTGTGAGGTCTCCTGACGTAGATGTTTTGACTTTCCTCTCCTCAAATTTCACTAAATTTTTTGTTAGGATCACGCGGGTATCTTGGAATCATTCCGATGGTTTTGTGACGAGAACATTGTTCTTGGTGCCTCCTGTCTTTTATGTGGCATTGACCCGGGGAGTTGAGCTCCGAGGTGTTGTCGTCATAATTTTATCGTTGCAGTTCTGGAATACCTGAGTTTTGCCGACATCGAAAATCTCTTTTATGCAGTTGTTGGTGAGATAACCTCGACGCCACCCAGTACTGGGGCGGGAGTTCGGGAGTATTGCCATAGCTTGTATAACGGATGCTTTTCGAAGGTCGAGGTACACGATTTCCGAAGGTTTCTTGGTTATGTGTTGACGGATGGATACAACTTGGATGTAGGGATTGTTAGTTTGGGTGAGATATATTGCTTCCCCTGTATCCCCAACACCAGATTGCATAACCAGAAAGTTTCGGGAGTTTTATAGGTGGGAATTCAAGTAGCTCCTAAAATATCTTTCCGACAAATGCATGATATGGGATTGGGTAAGTCTCTATCATATGTATTTGTTCTGGCTTATTCTGCAAGACAAATCCTTTGTTTTGTTTTATATGTGGTATTCGAGTTGCTTCGAAGTCAAATGTTGAATCCATACCTTTCCTAAACGGTGTTCTCACATTGCTATGTGAATACTAATCCTTCTTGAACATCGAGATTGTCATGTCAATTCTTTCCGACCGGTGTGCTTCTCTTCAAGTGGATCCTAACATTTCAACATTCGCAAGATCAATTCTAAGTTTTCTCAATGGTATCCATTCCATCTGCCCCAAGTTGCCTTTGTTTTTCCCACCCTCCCACCCTGTTTCTTGAAGGACTCATATATGTTAATCAAGTATCCATTTATTCATGTGAAGACTCTTCACTCCTTGCAATCAATGTTCTTACCCGGTGATTATCATGAAGTTGGCCAGGAGTTTCAAGTTCGTCATTCTTCGTTTTTTTCTTCTCCGGTGGATCCAATTCAAGCTTTCGGTGTTGATCATATCCCTTTCCTCGTTTCAAATGCTTTCTCATGCCGGTGCACCTCTTAATCTTTCACTTCTCGCTATTCATTTGTTCTGGAGTGCTAAAGATATCTCCGAAGGCTCGTCTTTTCATTCAAGATCTGTTCAAGCTATTTGGAGATTATTATCTCATTCAAGTCATTTAATTCAACCGGCGCAATCCCCCTTTCAATCAATCGTTCAATGGTGTTTCTCTTGAGTGGGCCCTAACCCACTGGTCTTTTCCCAGGATCTTTCCTGACTCTCCTAATTTTCTCGGAGCTATTCCCAAATTCATTTCGAAGTTTGATGTAAGAATGAATTATCATCAGTCATATGTCCTTCTCCAAGATCTTTCAAATTCTTTTCATCGTTGGTTCAACCTTTCTAATTTTTCATCCCGGAGTATCTCAACAATTCATGGTGGTGTTTCTCGTTGTCATTCTCGGATTTTGAAGACCGAAGAAGGATTTCTCTTAAATCTTGTCCATTCTCTTGAAGATTCATGGTTCTAGCTTTATGCCATCCTCATAATTGTTTTTGATTGTGACAATTCTTTTCTTACCATCCGGAGCATTTCATGAGTTGTTTCCATTTCTTTCCTCCGAAGGCCATCATGTCATAATTATTCATTCCAGCTTTTAGTTCTCGTTCTCCAAATCTTCTGGTGCATCATCCAAATATCCTCTAATCAGTTCACGATCTCTTCGTTCTCATGTATCTAAATCCCCTCAGGTATCTTCATTCGTTTTTCAATTCTTCCCGGTGAATTGTGCCTTTGCTAGTTTCATTTTCAATTCTTTCGGTGGTTCGTTGAAGATTTCTCTTCCTTCGTTTTCGTATCAATTCATTCGTTCTTTTGTTGTTTCAATCCTACGGTGGTTGTTGAAGGCCTTCTCAAGTTTACGCTATATCTCTCTTAATCCTATCTATGAGAATAAGTAGTATGCCAAATCCGTTGCTTGTCATCAATTTAAATCGGTGAAGGATAGGCATGACATAATTCTTATTCTTGTTTCATCCAAGTGATTAATCCTTTCCTTCGGAGTTTGTTCACGAGGAATAAATTCTTGGCTTCTTGTTGTTCATCTTTTCTGTCTGGAGTTCCAAGTTCTCTCGGTTATATCATCGCGAAGCTCCATCTAAATCATCGCAAGGCTTCACCTTATGTTTTCAACTTCTCTTTCTTTCTATCATTCTTTTATTACCGAAGTTCTTCATGGAGGCTCTACATGGTGGTTCTTCAAGGATTCTTTTCATTCTTCAATTGTTCTTCAAGATTTCTCTTGAAGTTAAGATCAACCAAGCTATACTCAAAAAATAAACATGGTGCCCAACACATGTTTTTTTCTGAGGAGTTCAAGTATTCTTCTTCTTGCATTTCAAAGTGCTATTCTTTCTACCTTATCTGTTGAGATGGTGTTATGTCACTCTTGACAATTTCCTTCATGTTTCATGATTCATATGTTGTCAAGAATGAGGTATTTTAAATCCATTAATCTCTTTGTTGGAGTTATATTGTGTCATATTTCACCTAAAGCCTTTCCCTAAGGAATGTTGCTATTTGTAGTGCTTATCAACGACCCGAGTTTTCTCCTATCCTCTCGGCAAAAGCAGTTTTCATCTCTTCGTTGATCTCAAGCAAGCATTTGTTTTCGGTAGTGGCAGAATTGCACCTCATAATTTTGAGAAGTATTCCATAAGCCCACTACAAGCTTATTCGTTTCGTTGTTGTTAATCCAGCAACTCCATTCTAGCATTTCCTATAAGCGTGCTCTTTCAAGATCAATTTTTCCTCCGTTCATTCCATTCCATTCTTACATTTCTTCCGGAGGCATTGTGATGTTGCTCTCTTCACTCATCTTCTCGAATTGAGGATCGTGTTCTTTTCATGCTTATCCATTTAACCCAGTGTTGTGTTCTCATTCAAGTTCTTTCATCTTATCAAGTTTTGCCTCTCGTTTCAATCGGAGTGCTGTCTGAAATCCTTCTTACCCCTTGTGCCCTTCTTTCAATAGTTCCGGAGGCAGTGTGATGTTGATTTCATCAAGTATCATCCCTCCTTCTCAAGTTCATGTTCTATTCCTCCCATGTTCAACTAGAGTGCTGCTCGAATTCTTCCTCTCTCATCTTGTTTTAACCGAAGTGGTTTCGAATTCTATCTTGTGCATTAAACTCTTGATTCATGTCTTTGCAACCTTCAAGTTCTAATGTTCTTTGTTCCTCTTTTCTAACGGATTGTTTGCAATCTCGTTCATCTGTGTCATACTCTTTCTTTTCAATTGCTCAACTTCTCAAGGTTCTTTGGTTTCACTTATTTGTCAAAGAAGCAACTTAGTTTTACCTCTTCTCTTCCTCTTCCGTTTCTCTCCGGTGCCATCCTAGATCTCGGGACGAGATCCTCTTGTAGTGGTGGAGTGTTGTAACGCCCCGAGCCCGGCGACCCAGAAGACTTCCAGCTATTCCGAGTTTCGCCGTGTGTTTTATTTGCTTGTTGCATTGCATCATGTCATCTCTTGCATTGCATCGTTTCATCATGCCATCATATCATTAATTTTTATAACTCTTCTAAATAAATTGTATGGATTTTTCGATCCATTTAAATCGAGGGAATTCACTTGTGATTTCTCTTTATAACATATTAAAGCCTCTCAATATTATTAGGGAGCTATATTAAATATTCCACTAATTCGGAATCACCCATAAACACACTTGCAAAATAATTTCGTTCCTTTTCTGCTTCAAGTTTGGTCTCCAACCTTGCCATGTATTCTTTTATCATTTTCCGGAGCTCCACCAAAAATCCGAACATTTTTGGACCTTCCCAACCCTCACTTCCTATTCAAATCATTTGAATTTAAATCAAATGAGTTTGGATTTAAATCTCTCAATCATGGCCTTTTCTATTTTCTCGGAACAAGCATATTTTTGTGAGTCCGGGAAAATAATCCCCATGCGCAAAATCTTTCCATTACCCTCTCTTTCTTTTCCTCTCTCTATTTCTTTTCTGCTAGAAAATTAGTGAGAGAGAGAGAAGCCTAATTTTGGCCCAAGGACCAGGCCAGCCCATCTAACCTCTAAGGCCCAACTACCCCCTACCTAAACCCTAGGCCCCGACCCTCTCGCTCGACCCCCTATCCCTCGTTCCCCTGCCAGCGCCGCTACCTTCGTCTCGATCCCCATCGCACACACGCAGCGCCCGATCCCCATCTCCCCGAGCGCTTTCTCCCCCTGCGCCGCCAGAACCCATCGCTCGAACCCCCTCCCATCGATCTTTCCCCCGCCTCGTCGTTCCTCAGCGCCTCACTACGACCCCGCATCGCTGGATCCCATCTCTTCCTTCCTCCTCATCGCCACCAAACCGCCTCGACCTCACCGCCGGCAGCAGTAGCAGCTGCTGCACCCTCTCGCCGACGCCGCGCCGGGCCTCCTGCGCCGCCACTGGAGGCCAACTCCAGCGCCCCTTGCCTCACGTCTCCCTCCTTGTGCCAGGGAGAGGAGCTCCCTCTTCCTCGCCGTCCTTCGGCTCGTCATCGCTCCGGCCTCTCCTTCCTCACGCTGCACCACCAGTGTCCTCAACCGCCAAGTCTCGCCGCCCGCTCCATTCCACTGCTCGTCGAAGAAACCCCTCCTCGCCGCCCCGTTGTGCTCCGGAGGTCAGGGCCACCATGGACGAGCCCCTGCCGTCCCCGCGCCTCCGCCTCCGCCCAAAGCCTCGCCCATGCCTCCCCGCCGTCCAACCATGCCGTGCCCTCAAGCGCGTTGCCTCCCGCAGCCGTCGACCAACCCGACCTTCCTCGTAGCACTGCCGCCTCGTCTCCCCATCGCCATGGCCGCCGCCGCGCCTTTTTTGCCTCTGCGCCTTGCTCCCTCCTGCCGCCAAGCGCCTCCTCGTCTCCTGCTCCTCCGCGATGCCCTTCTGCCGGCCAAGTCCCGTCCTCCAACGCCAAGATCAGCCCCGAGTTGCCGGATCCGGCCGGATCGAGCTGGCCCGCGTCCACCACCACCACCACCTCGCATCGCGGTCTTCATCCGCCAAGGACACCAAGACCCTTCTGTGGATGCGTCAAGAACCCCTGCCACGACTACCAGTGTTTTTCAAAGACCGCCAAGTACCACTTTATCAGACGCTTAAACGACTACCATCACTGTTGACCCGAGCCCCTTTTGTCTCACTTTGTTTGGATCGGCAAGAACGAGATGCGCCAAGTACCTCAACCCGAACGTCTACAACCCGTGAACAACTACCGTCACCAAGATCGCGAGTACCTCTACCGTTGCCGTGAGCGACTACTTCCACGACGTCCGTGAACCACTACCGTCGCCCCGAAGATGTTGGATTCGTCAAGTACCTCTCCGAGATGAACGTGTACAACTACTTCCTCTACAACCGCTTCGAGAACGACTACTTCCTCTACATCATACCGAACCCGAACCGCTCCGAAATGCACACTTCAAAGGTATAATCCCGAAATGATCACCCATGGACCGAATGCATGTGTTGTATGAGATGCACCCTATGTTTGGACCGTGTCCGAATTGTTCCTTGCACGTTCGCCGTAAGCCATGCCACCGACATGTGGGACACCCTGTATCGGGATCACTCCCCGTCACTCTTGCATGTTTCGCGCACCCACACTTGTTCCTTTGCACCAGCATCTTAATCGAGTTGCCGGGACCGGAATGTTGCCGTGGCACCATTTCCGTTTCACCGCCGTGGCACCTTTTTACTTTCGCCATGGCGACAAATGCTTCATAACATGCTCATGTCAACATTTTCATAAAATTGCATAAAACTTGCATATGCCATCCGCATCATGATAACCACATTTAAATGCTTAAAATTGTTGTTTGTGTTAAATTGCTAAATAACATATGGGGATTTTCGGAATTGTTGTTTGTTGTTTCCGGCCTCATTTAAACTTGCCTAAATAGGTGGTTTGCTCATGCTTCACCTCTTGCCATGTTTAATAACATTTAATATTGTTGTGTTCCTAAACGAGAGAGAACTAAAATTGGATGTGGTGTTTCGTCAATATGCAACTCGTTGCATATTGAGCTCCACTTAACTTGTAGTATTGTTTGTTGCACTTTGCCATGCCATGCCATGCCTCATTAAACCGGACATGCATCATCCTTGGTTGTGCATCATGACATGTTTATACTTGTGTGTTACCATATTGTTTGCTTCTTTCCGGTTTGCTTCTCTCGTTAGCTTCGGTTTCGTTCCGGAGTTGTGAGGATTCGTTCGAATACATTCTTCTTCCGTGTGGGATCTCAAGCAAGATGACCATTACCCTCGATATCACTTCTATCTTTGCTTGCTAGTTGCTTCGTTCTATCGCTATGCTGCACTACCTATCACTTGTTTAACATGCCTCCCATATTGCCATGTCAGCCTCTAACCTTTTCACCCTTCCTAGCAAACCGTTGTTTGGCTATGTTACCGCTTTGCTCAGCCCCTCTTATAGCGTTGTTAGTTGCAGGTGAAGTTGAAGATTGCTCCATGATGGACAGGATAATGTTGGGATATCACAACATCTCTTATTTAATTAATGCATCTATATACTTGGTAAAGGGTGGAAGACTCGACCTTATGCCTGGTGTTTTGTTCCACTCTTGCCGCCCTAGTTTCCGTCATACCGGTGTTATGTTCCTTGATTTTGCGTTCCTTACGCGGTTGGGTGATTTATGGGACCCCCTTGACAGTTCGCTTTGAATAAAACTCCTCCAGCAAGGCCCAACATTGGTTTTAACATTTGCCACCTAAGCCTTTTTCCCTTGGGTTCTCCAGACTCAAGGGTCATCTTTATTTTACCCCCCGGGCCAGTGCTCCTCCGAGTGTTGGTCCAAACTAGAGCACCGTGCGGGACCATTCCTTGGCAACTTGGATTACGTTGGTACCTGTACGCTTCGCTTATCCGGTGTGCCCTGAGAACGAGATATGTGCAGCTCCTATCGGGATTTGTCGGCACAGTCGGGTGGTCTTGCTGGTCTTGTTTTACCATTGTCCAAATGTCTTGTAAACCGGGATTCCGAGTCTGATCGGGTCTTCCTGGGAGAAGGAATATCCTTCATTGACCGTGAGAGCTTGTGATGGGCTAAGTTGGGACACCCCTGCAGGGTATTATATTTCGAAAGTCGTGCCCGCGGTTATGTGGAAGATGGGAATTTGTTAATGTCCGGTTGTAGATAACTTGACACCAGATCTAATTTAAAACGCATCAACCGCGTGTGTAGCCGTGATGGTCTCTTTTCGGCGGAGTCCGGGAAGTGAACACGGTTTTGGGTTATGTTTGACGTAAGTAGGAGTTCAGGATCACTTCTTGATCATTGCTAGTTCACGACCATTCCTTTTGCTCTCTTCTCGCTCTTATTTGCGTATGTTAGCCACCATATATGCTTAGTCGCTGCTGCAACCTCACACTTTACCCCTTCCTACCCATAAGCTTATATAGTCTTGATCTTGCGGGTTTTGAGATTGCTGAATCCTCGTGACTCACCAGATACTATCACAACAGTTGCAGGAGATGATGATACCAGTGCAGATGATGCAACCGAGCTCAGATGGGAGCTCATCGAAGATCTTGGTCGTTGCCGCGTTTCGTTTCTTGTAGATCAGTAGTGGAGCCAGTTGGGACGATCGGGGATCTAGCAGTTGGGTTATCTTATTTTCTTTTGGCTTCGTCCGTAGTCGGACTATGTGTGTACTCTGAATGATGTATGATTTATTTAAGTACTTGTGTGAAGTGACGATTGTAAGCCAACTCTTTATCCCATTCTTGTTCATTACATGGGATTGTGTGAAGATGACCCTTCTTGCGACAAAACCACAATGCGGTTATGCCTCTAAGTCGTGCTTCGACACGTGGGAGATATAGCCGCATCGTGGGTGTTATATATATATATATATATATATATATATATATATATATATATAGAGAGAGAGAGAGAGAGAGAGAGAGAGGTGATACCTCTCCAACGTACCTATAATTTTCAATTCTTTCATGCTATTATATTATCAATCTTGAATACTTTATATGTATTTTTATGTTATTTTATATCATTTTTGGGAACTAACATATTAACCTAGTGCCTAGTGCCATTTGTTGTGTTCTACTTGTTTTTGGTTTTCTAGAAATTTAGTACCTAACGGAGTCCAAACACTATGAAACTTTTTGACGATTCCTTTCTGGACATAAGAGATCCTACAAGCTTCGGGAGGAGACCAGAGGACACACGAGGAGACGACAAGGAAACAGGGTGCTCCTCGGGGGGAGGGGGTCGGTGTCAAAACCAGCGGATCTCGGGTAGGGGGTCCCAAACCGTGCGTCTAAGGCTAATGGTAACAGGAGGCAGGGGACACAATGTTTTACCCAGGTTCGGGCCCTCTCGATGGAGGTAATACCCTACTTCATGCTTGATTGATGTTGATGATATGAGTATTACAAGAGTTGATCTACCACGAGATCGTAGAGGCTAAACCCTAGGAGCTAGCCTATGATTATGATCGTTCTTGTCCTACGGACTAAACCCTCCGGTTTATATAGATACCGGAGGAGGCTAGGGTTACACAGAGTCGGTTACAGAGAAGGAGATCTAATATCCGAATCGCCAAGCTTCCCTTCCACGCAAAGGAGAGTCCCATCCGGACACGGGACGAAGTCTTCAATCTTGTATCTTCATAGTCCAACAGTCCGGCCAAAGTACATAGTCCTGCTATCCGGATACCCCCTAATCCAGGACTCACTCAGTAGCCCCTGAACCAGGCTTCAATGATGACGAGTTCGACCCGCAGATTGTCTTCGACATTGCAAGGCGGGTTCCATCTCTGAATACTCGAAAGTAAATCTCAAACACTTAAATCGTGTGCGGCTCTGCAAGACAGATTTCACATACCACCGTAGAGAGAACAATATTCCACCAATCTAATGTGGTGACAACTCCGGCAGAGTGACATCATGTCACGGTCCGGTCATTATTTGAACCGTTTTTTCCAACCAGCTACTGCGCATATCGCGAGGCGGTTTCCCTGGCACGTCTTGTTGAAGCAGATATCGTGCCCACTTTATTGCGGGACTCTCATCAATACGGGTGTGGGTAACCCAACCTCACTGATAATTCAGTGAGTGGGGAACGAGCAGGTTCTTCCGGGCAAGCGGGGAGGCGCAAAGTTCGATCGTTCCTATAAAGAGGAAAAGCCGCTTCCTTTTCACCCACGCCTCCTTCTGCTCGTCCATCCCATTTCGCTCGAGCCCTAACGCCCAAGCATTCATATTCTCCACCAACAAAGGTTCTCCGAAAATGTCCGGATCCGGACCAGGAGGCAAATGGATGGCCTCTGCCGTCTAGGAGAAGGATATCAAAAAGCTTCGGGAGGCCGGGTATCTGGCCAAGAACATCGTCCACCGTCTTCTGACGGCGGGACAGATTGTCCCCACTCCGGATCCCCACGAGAGGGTTGTGTTCCTCCCTCATTTTATCCGCGGGCTCGGGTTTCCCCTTCACCCATTTGTTCGCGGCATCATGTATTATTATGGGATCGATTTTCATGATCTATCCCCTAATTCCTTCCTCAACATCTCGATGTTTATCATCACTGAGCCGCTGCTCCCGAATTCCGATCCGGAGCCCCCTTGCGGCTTATGTCCTAGCCCAAAAAGGGCTTGAACTGGTCTTCGTCCGACGAACTGTCGGTGCTCCAAACACGCGTCAAGGTTAGGGAAGATAAGGGTCTCGTTTGGTTCTTGGGCAAGGGCTTGCTCAGCTTGGCCCGGCAAGGAAGAGGTCGATTTGGTTCCTAAGCGAGCTTACCTCGTTGCCCACAGTTTCCAGGTTTTTCTACGCTGGAGCGAGCGAGCCAATTTGGCTAGCCTTCATCGGCAAGGCTAGCCTTGGCTAGCAAGGTAAACTGGCAAGGGATCCAAACGCTCCCAAGGTCATCAAGCTTGTTAATGTAGTCCAGGTGATGTTGGTCCGCCTGGTTCTTCCTTGTCAGCACCAAGCCTTCAATTTGTGGGAGTATGAACCGGCCGAGCACCAGACCCTGCGAGAGCTTTATGGCCCCTCACACAAGGACATCTGGAAGGTGCTTTTTAAGTCCGGAAAACCGTGGCCGGACTCCGCCGTGGACCGGGGGTACCAATTGTCCCGCCCTACAAGTCCGGTAAGTCATCATTATGTTTTGTCCATCCATATGTTTCATTGGCATATCCCGAGGAAGATGCTCTAACGTGCTTCTCACAATTATCCTAGGGATGGACGAAGAAGGCGGGGTGGATACACTGTCCAGCCCTGCTGCCAGAAGAACCACCCGGACCACTTTTGATGAAGATGCTGGTCCCGGCGCCTTACGAGGCGCCAAAGAAAGAGGCCTACAGAGAGACCAAGGAGACCAGAAGCGGCCTCCGTCGTCCGATGCTTCGGACACAAAATCTGAAGACTCCAATGCCCATCTCTCCTCCAAAGAGGAAGAAGAGGAGGAAGAAGACGAGTCCCCCATGGGGGGGGGGGAAGAAAAGGATGGCCTCCTCATCTCTGGAGGCCGAATTGCCTAAGAGGGGAAAACTCCCCTACTAGAGGCGTCCACTACGGCTACCGACAGCGGCCCGGAGTGGGATCCCAGGGCCCAGCCCCTGGAAAACTCGTGAGTACAAGAAATCCGAACACACCTATGCGTCCAGGATTATTGAGGCATAATAAATTAATTAGTGCCACACTTTTTGCATCCCGGTGAGGTCTCGCGCCGAACAGTCCTCATCGGAGGATTCGTTGAGCTCAGATGCCCTAGAGAGTGAGACACCTCCAAAGGCCCCTTCCCCGAAGCTCGGGCATGACACTGAGGTGTCGTCCCAGAAGGACCTAGACCAGGAGGGGCATACCTCAGGGGCCGGATATACGAGAGTGGCGGCTCCCATGAGTGTCGACGGCAGGGGCGATCGTGAATTCGGCCAACAGTCGGACATAGTCCTGGAAAGCTTTGAGGCTCCAGGATCAGGCAGGCAGCCCCCCTTTGCTGGAGGAGGCGAGCCTGCTCCACCGATGACCTCTGTCCAACCAGAGGTGCAAGGCAGCTTATAAACAGTGCTAAAGTGTGCTTCCATCGTCGATGAACATCGCGCCCTTATGGGCGCGGTGATTGAAAAGATTCAGTCCGCGGAGAGTGGTCTGAATGAATCCTGTATCAGCCTTATAAGAGGCTTTGAGGTATGCTTTTAGGAGCTTTTGTAGATTGTCACAGTATGGATAGTAGCCCCTAATACACTGTCTGGTGAAAAAGAGAACCGGACAGGGGATCAAATTTCCGTTCGCAGGAGACTTAGTTGATGACATGTCCTCCTTCTTTTATAAACACGCGTCTATAGTGACTGCCGCCTCTCATACTACGGAGGTATCCGGACTAAAGCAGAGTCTGGAGCGGGCCGAAGAAGAACTTAGCAGAGTGAAGAAACAGTTGGAGGACAATCGAGGTATGTCAAAACCTTGTTATTTTTAGCACAAATAAGTATGTGTGCCGGATAAAAGTATTTATATTGCGCGCTCTAGGGACAAATGCCGAAATTGAGGCGCTTAAGAAGGCTGTGGCTTTAGCCGAAAATAAGGCAGCCACGGAGCAGGCTCTTCGTGAGAAGCACGAGGCCAGGGTCATTGCAGCTGAACGAGAGCTCCAGGAGGCCATTAAGAAAAGCGAGCCTTTGGAGCAGAGTTTATCAGGGAAGGAATCCGAACTCGCCCAAGCTCTCCAAGCCGCAAATGATGCTCGGGAAGAAGCCCAAGGTGCTCTGAAGGACATTCAGGAGGCGAGGAAGATTGTGGTTGGTAAGGCTGTTTCTTATTCAAAGCGATTTCTATGTAGTAATAGGAGAAGTTCAAGATGACAAATTGAACTGATTTCTCCAGGGGCGTTTGCGGATCTGCCCCACAGCATATCTGATGCCGCTCAATTCTATCGAGCGGAGGAGAAGAAGACTGCGGAAAAGCTCTTCTGGTCGCAGTATTTGGCGCCGAATTATCCGGTGCCATTTGTCGATCAGCTGAAGCAGCTGGTCGAACTGCACCAGGTGGCCGAACTAGCCATGAAGGACTTGATTGTCCGGCTATGGCCCGCCGAGTCAATTCCAAGCAGTTACTTTGGGCTCGTGAAGCGAATTGTGAGTGCTTGTCCTCGGCTTGAAGTCATTAAGCGGTCGGTCTGTGTAGAAGGTGCGCGAATGGCATTTGCCCGCGCAAAAGTGCACTGGGGAAAGATGGATGCTGAAAAGCTGATGACCGAGGGACCGCCTGAGGGGAAGGAGCACCGCAAGCCCGAACTATATTATGATGGTGTCCTGAAAGGAGCCCGCCTTGTGGCGGAGCAATGCACCAAAGACATTGTATTTCCATGAAGACAATCATGATGTCCTTTGTAAGGCGGAACAAAGTCACCTTTATTTATGTATTGCCTGTTATATGGAAGTTTTCCCTCCTGCGCGGCCATTTTATATATTAATCTTGAGAGTTGGCCACTCGTCGGCTTCTGCCCCCACGTAGGAAGTACGGGGGTGTTCGGGATAAACCTGAACACTCTTTATCCCAGTTTTGGGTCCTTAAAGGAGGTGTTCAACACAGCGAACCAGGCAATCAGACTATAGGACTTTATCACTCTCACTTACCCATAGGAATTCGAGTATGGTAGGCACAACCCCAGGTGTTCGGAAGACCGCATGAGGGGCTCTAACAGCACCTGATCAGAAGACCGATCCGTCGCACTATGCATTTATTATGGTATTATGCGGAATAAATCCTTAAAGATTTTAGAACCTCTTGAACAGCTGACCAGCTCTCGCCTTATCATGACAGTCAGTTTTCGGCTTTCTCTACTGAGGTGCTCATCCGGAAGAACCGGGACACAATCGCAGTAGTTCTCCCAGCGCTACCTTAGCCGATATAGCGGAACGTAAGGTACCAAAACATGGGAGCCGGGCAAACCCAACTAATGACCCAAGACATGATTCGGAGCTGATGCATATAATGCTATAAGTTCGGGGTGCCGAGCGACCGAGAGGGTGGCCCGACTTTGTTGCCATAGTATGGGTATAATGAAGCCCCTGGCGTATTAAGGCATGTCACAATGTGCGGATGCCGTTACGACGAAATGTGTCAATGAGAAATGACAGTAGGTAAGCGTCATGTAACTCTATATGCTGTATTTGAGTGACATGTTTATGCGTATGAGTGCGGTTAATGCTATAGTAAGAGGTGTGATGGCGGAACCTGTTGAGACCGGGCAGGAGGAAGCTGTGTGCGGATCTGAAGTATATTCGGATTGTCTTCTGGGGGAGTATTTATATATTCCCTTCTTGTGCATCTGAGTTGATTCCACGTCGCCAGTCCTGTTCTGCGCAAAAGCAAGCATGCAAAGAAAAAGTCTTAGAGACATTAGTGTGTCATGGAGTGGTTGAACCGCGGGGTGTGGCCCTTCCCAACTTATGCCGGACTGCTTGATTGATGCCTGGTCGAGCCGAGCTATCCTGTCGTGAAGTAGGTCAGACTCCTTTGTGTTGGAGAACGTAGCAGAAATTCAAAATTTTCCTACGAGTCACCAAAATCTATCTATGGAGAGACTGAGAGGGGAGTGCATCTACATACCCTTGTAGATTGCTAAGCGGAAGCGTTCAAGAGAACGGGGTTGAAGGAGTCGTACTCGTCGTGATCCAAATCACCGGAGATCCTAGTGCCGAACGGACGGCACCTCCGGGTTCACCACATGTACAGACCGGTGACGTCTCCCATGCCTTGATCCAGCAAGGAGAGAGGGAGAGGTTGAGGAAGACTCCGTCTAGCAGCAGCACAATGGCGTGGTGGTGATGGAGGAGCGTGGCAATCCTGCAGGGCTTCGCCAAGCACCGCTGGAGAGGAGGAGGACTTGGGAGAGGGGGAGGGCTGCGCAAGAACTTGGGTGCGGCTGCCCTTCCACGCCCCACATATATATAGGGGAAAGGGAGAGGGGGCCGGCCCCCTCAGATCCAATCTGAGGAGGGGGCGGCGGCCAGGGGGGTTGCCTTGCCCCCCAAGGCAAGGGGCGCCCCCCTTTAGGGTTTCCCCCAAACCCTACGCGCCTTGGGCCCTGGTGGGGGGGGGGAGGGGGCGCACCAGCCCACCTGGGGCTGGTCCCCTCCCACACTTGGCCCATGCAGCCCTTTGGGGCCGGTGACCCCACTTGGTGGACCCCCGAGACCCTCCCGGTGGTCCCGGTACGTTACCGATAGCACCCGAAACTTTTCCGGTGACCAAAACAGGACTTCCCATATATAAATCTTTACCTCCGGACCATTCCGGAACTCCTCATTACGTCCGGGATCTCATCCGGGACTCTGAACAACATTCGGTAACCACAAAAAAACTTCCTTTATAACCCTAGCACCATCGAACCTTAAGTGTGTAGACCCTACGGGTTCGGGAACCATGCAGACATGACCGAGACGTTCTCCGGTCAATAACCAACAGCAGGATCTGGATACCCATGTTGGCTCCCACATGTTCCACGGTGATCTCATCGGATGAACCACGATGTTGAGGATTCAATCAATCCCGTATACAATTCCCTTTGTCTAGCGGTATTGTACTTGCCCGAGATTTGATCATCGGTATGCCGATACCTTGTTCAATCTCGTTACCGACAAGTCTATTTACTCGTTCCGTAACACATCATCCCGTGATCAACCCCTTGGTCACATTATGCACATTATGATGATGTCCTACCGAGTGGGCCCAGAGATACCTCTCCGTCAACCGGAGTGACAAATCCCAGTCTTGATTCGTGCCAACCCAACAGACACTTTCAGAGATACCCGTAGAGCACCTTTATAGCCACCCAGTTACGTTGTGACGTTTGGTACACCCAAAGCATTCCTACAGTATCCGGGAGTTGCACAATCTCATGGTCTATGGAAATGATACTTGACATTAGAAAAGCTTTAGCATACGAACTACACGATCTTTGTGCTAGGCTTAGGATTGGGTCTTGTCCATCACATCATTCTCCTAATGATGTGATCCCATTATCAACGACATCCAATGTCCATGGTCAGGAAACCGTAACCATCTATTGATCAACGAGCTAGTCAACTAGAGGCTTACTAGGGACATGGTGTTGTCTATGTACCCACACATGTATCTGAGTTTCCTATCAATACAATTATAGCATGGATAATAAACGATTATCATGAACAAGGAAATATAATAATAATAACTAACTTATTATTGCCTCTAGGGCATATTTCCAACACTTTGTTGGTGTCCGGGAGGTTGGCTGTTGAATCAAGGTTCGATAAAGAGGCACAACTCGCTGCTTCAGTGGCGGTATACTCTTCGGCGCCGAGGTGGAGTTCGGCCTTGCCTGTAATTGTGACTATGTCACATGGGCCTGGTATTTTAAGCTTGCTATAGGCATGGTGTGGTACCGCGTTGAATCGATCCAACACGGTTCATCCCGGCAGTACGTAATAGTTACTGTATAGGGGGACAATGTCGAAGACTGACTCTTTGGTATGGTGATTGTTTGGTGATCCGAAGACAACCTCTAGGGTGGTGTTTGTCATGTTCACCGTGTTGGTTTGCGGAGAAGTTTCTTTTGCCCTATTTTGCTTGATGGTCAGGGCTCCTCGTTGTCTTCATTGCTTTGAGACCCCTTTATTGTTTTCGGCGCGTGACCAGCCGGCTTGTTTGAAGACCCGACATTCTCTATTGGTATGATTGGCTGCCGTTACTGGGGTACCATTAATTTGACAAGGGCGGTCAAGTATGCGGTCCAGGCCGGATGGGCCCAAATTGCTCTTTTTTAAGTGTCTTTTTCCGCTGACCGGACTGGGAGCCACAGAATCCGGCACTGACTGCCATGTCTTGGGCATCATCATTGTTCTTGTGACGCTTATGTTTGTTGCATCGAGGTTTATGGATGCTGTCTTTGGCCTCTGATGTGCCAGGGGTGTTTGCTGTGTTGTTGTTACGAGCCAGCCAACTATCTTCGCCCGCACAAAAGTGGGTAATGAGTGTCTTTAGGGCCACCATGGACTTCGGTTTCTCTTGGCCGAGGTATCGGGCGAGCCACTCGTCCCGGATATTATGCTTGAAGGCTGATATGGCTTCGGTATTCGGACAGTCGGCGATTTGGTTCTTTTTGGTTAGGAACCGAGTCCAAAATTTCCTGGCTGACTCTCCCGGCTGTTGGGTAATGTGACCTAAGTCACCAGCATCCGGTGGTCGCATGTAGGTGCCTTGGAAGTTGTTGAGGAATGCGTCCTCCATGTTTTCCCAACTGTCGATGGAGTTCGCCGGCAGGCTATTCAGCCAGTGTTAGGCCAGTCCTTTGAGTTTAAGGGGAAGATACTTGATGGCATGTAGATCATCACCGCGGGCCATGTGAATGTGGAGAAGGAAATCTTCGATCCATACCGCGGGGTCTGTTGTTCCATCATATGATTCGATGTTTACGGGTTTAAACCCTTTTGCGAAGTCGTGACCTGTTACTTCATCAGTGAAGCAGAGGGGGTGTGCGGCGCCTCTATGCCGGGCTATGTCATGACGCAGTTCGACTAAGTCTGGTCGGCTATGTTTGGCCCGACCGGACTTATTGTTAGTGTATCTGGCATGACGGTCATCGTCATGTGCTGGGGCGCGCCCCCGTGATCCGTAGATTGATCTGGGCTGTCCTGCTTTGTTTCCAATATGTCTCGCAGGTCCTGCGTATTGCCCCGGGCTGTATTGTATTGGCGTGGGGGTGCGGGTTGGTATTCGGGCTGATACACCGTTTTGTCTCGGCCACGAGGTGGCCGGTCAGCCTCGTCCTTTGCTGGTAGTGTAGGCTCTAGGACCTCCTCCTCGAGTTGAGGTAGCAACTTGTGCTTTGGGTAACCTTTGGTGGGGCGCTCGAGTCCGTATTCCTCGGCTGTTAGTGTTGTGGTTCTAAGTCTGACAGTAGTGTAGGGGGGTACTAAAGAGAGGCAAGATCCTAGCTATGGAGTAGTTGTACACACAAGAGTTTTACGAGTTCAGGCCCTTCTCGGAGGAAGTAACAGCCCTACGTCTCGGTGCCCGGAGGCGGTCGACTGGATTATATGTGTGAGAGTTACAGGGGTGCGAACCCTTCTGCCTGTGGAGGGGGGTGGCTTATATAGAGTGCGCCAGGACCCCAGCCAGCCCACGTAGCAGAGAGTTCAATGTACATAAAGGCCAGACGTCACTGGTAACGCCTTACATAAAGTGATATCATGGCCATAAAGACTACTTAATAACACACCGTTCGGATGTAGAGTGACCTTAGATCCTCTTGTGGTCGAGTGAGTCTTCATGGTCGACTGTCTTCGAGTCCGTCGAGTGGAATCCTTCCAGGTCGACTGAAATGTAGTTTCTTCTAGAGATGTCCTTGGGTAGGGTACTTTGGACAGGTCCGTGACCCTACCCTAGGTACATGACTTCATCATTAGCCCCTGAATGGATCGAGGTTTGAGTGAGGAAGGAGTTGAGAATTCTTCCGACTCCTCTTTTTGTGATATGAGTATGTCTTGTTCTAGATCAATGACTGAGGGAGTCCCGGATTAGGGGGTGTCCGGATAGCCGGACTACCATCATCGGCTGAACTATCATCGGCCAGACTATCATCATCATCGACCGGACTCCAAGACTATGAAGATACAAGATTGAAGACTTCGTCCCGTGTCCGGATGGGACTTCCCTTGGCGTGGAAGGCAAGCTTGGCGATACGGATACGTAGATCTCCTACTATTGTAACCGACTCTATGTAACCCTAGCCCTCTCTGGTGTCTATATAAACCGGATGGCTCTAGTCCGTAGGACACAACAACAACCATTACAATCATACCATAGGCTAGCTTCTAGGGTTTAGCCTCCTTGATCTCGTGGTAGATACACTCTTGCAAACATCCACAATATCAATATCAATCAAGCAGGACGTAGGGTTTTACCTCCATGAAGAGGGCCCGAACCTGGGTAAAACATCGTGTCCCTTGTCTCCTGTTACCATCCGCCTAGACGCACAGTTCGGGACCCCCTACCCGAGATCCGCCGGTTTTGACACCGACATTGGTGCTTTCATTGAGAGTTCCTCTGTGTCGTCACCGATAGGCTTGATGGCCTCTTCAATCGACAACGACGCAGTCCTGGGTGAGACATTTCTCCCCAGACAGATCTTCGTATTCGGCGGCTTCGCACTGCGGGCCAACTCACTTGGCCATCTGGAGCAGATCGAAAGCTACGCCCCTGGCCGTCAGGTCAGGTTTGGAAGCCTAAAGTTCACGGCCGATATCCACGGGGACTTGATCTCGATGGTTCTGAGCCACAGCCGAGCGTGCCGCGCTGTCACGATGGGCACGACCTAACTCTGCCGCCGGACAACACCTTGGAGGCCGCACACGAATCCGCTCCGACCCATAGTCCGGAGCCGATCGCACGGATCGAGGACGGATGGCTGGACACCGCCTCGGGAGCTGCAACTTCCACGACGGTGGAGCCGAACACTTACCTTGTCCCGCATAAAGCCCATGACTCCGAGGTACCGGACCCCCTGCCGGACTCCGAACCTCCTGCGCCCCTGCCAGTCGAATCCGATTGGGTGCCGATCATGGAATTCACCGCTGCGGACACCTTTCAGCACTCACCCTTCGGCGATATCTTAAATTCGCTGAAGCATCTCTCACTATTCGGAGAGCCCTGGCCGAACTATGGCCAGGATGGTCGGGACGCGGACAATGAAGAAATTCCGAGCCCACCCACCACCCACTTCGTAGCCACCGTCGACGATCTAACCGACGTGCTAAACTACGACTCTGAAGACATCAACGGTATGGACGACGATGCCGGAGACAATCAAGAACCAGCGCCTACAGGGCACTGGAAGGCCACCTCGTCACATGACATACATATGGTGGACACCCCAAAGGGAAGCGATAACGAGGAACAACGGGACGCGGCAGAGGATAATCCCGCCGATAAACAACCAAAACAGCGACATAGACGCCGCCCTAAGTCCCGCCTTGATCAAAGCAGCATTCCTAATGACCCAGCGATAGAGCAGGGCAAACCAGCGGACGACGAACATACAACCAAGCAACCATCCGAACAAGACGAACCAGATAATCAACCACTTCACGGAGCAATCAACAGTCCGGACACAACACCGGAGCATAAGAACCTTCACAAAAGACTCATCGCCACTGCAAGAAGTTTGAAGAAGGAAAAACGGAAGCTCAAAAAAGCGGAAGACATACTTAGAATGAAGTGGAGCAAAGTACTCAAGATCGCAGACAAATATGGCAATGGCCATCAAACAAAGAGCTACCCAAAGCGCAAGTTGCTGCCAGAATTTGACGAGGAAGCCTTAGAACCCTCACAGTCAAAAAATAAAGAGGCCGCCTGGCCGGATAGACGGTCAGATGACAGGCCAAAAGCGACAAGCGGCGCCGCACACAAGCCGACTTATGATCCTGGGAAAACGGACGGCCCAACTAGGTCCATCTACGGGCCAAAAAAGAGGGCCCCAGGAAGTAACACAACACGACAAGTGTTCGAAGACAGTGGCACACCCAAATACAGGGGCGTCGCACACCCGCTATGTTTTGCCGATGAGGTGCTGGATCATGAATTTCCAGCAGGGTTCAAACCCATAAACGTAGAGGCATACGACGGCACAACAAACCCCGGAGTCTGGATAGAAGATTACATACTACACATACACATGGCTAGAGGAGATGATCTCCACGCCATAAAATACCTACCCCTCAAGCTCAAAGGGCCAGCTCGGCATTGGCTCAAAAGCCTCCCAGAAAACACTGTTGGAAGTTGGGAAGAGCTTGAGGACGCGTTTAGAGCAAATTTTCAAGGGACTTATGTGCGCCCTCTGGATGCAGACGATCTGAGTCATATAACCCAACAGCCCGGAGAGTCAGCGCGCAAATTCTGGAACATGTTCCTTACCAAAAAGAACCAAATAGTCGACTGTCCGGACGCGGAAGCCTTAGCAGCTTTTAAACACAACGTCCAAGACGAATGGCTCGCTAGACACCTCGTCCAAGAGAAGCCAAGAACAATGGCCGCGCTAACAAGCCTCATGACGCGCTTTTGCGCAGGAGAAGACAGCTGGCTAGAAAGATGCAGCACTAGCGACCCGAGTACATCCGAGATCAGAGATGGAAACGGAAAATCACGGCGCAGGAAAGACCAGCGCCGGAATAAAGAAAAAATCCCAAAGGGTACGGCGGTCAACGCCGGATTCAAAAGCTCGCGGCCAAACAATAAAACACTGCCTCTTAAGGACAACAACGACGAGCTATCAAATTTAAACAAAATCTTAGATCGGATATGTCAAATCCATAGTACCTCCGGAAGGCCTGCAAACCATACCAACCGAAATTGTTGGGTTTTTAAACAGTCCGGCAGACTCAACGCCGGACACAAGGGGCTCGATGCGCCAAGCGAGGACGATGACGAACCCCACCAGCAGAGCACCGGAAGTCAAAAGACTTTCCCACAAGAAGTCAAAACAGTAAACTCGCTTCATGTGATAGTACGGAAAACCAACACGGCACTCGCTAAGACAAGTGTCGCACGGTCCACCCCAGTGGAACACCGAGATTGGATGTCAAAACCAATCACTTTCGACCATCTGGATTAGTCCAGAAGTATCCGGAACGCAGGATAGACTGCCCTGATATTGGATCCCATAATAGACGGACTGCAGTTCACGCAGGTTTTGATGGACGGCGGCAGTAACTCAAACCTGCTATATCCGGACACAATCCGCAAGTTGGGATAGACCCTACTACAATTCGGCATAGCCGCACTTCCTTCAAAGGAGTGGCGCCAGGCCCTTACGCCAGGCGCACAGGTTCATTATTACTAGAAGTTGTGTTCGGGTCACCTGACAACTTCTGACGAGAAAAGCTAACCTTTCATGTCGCCCCATTTTAAAGTAGCTATCAAGCGTCACTGGGACGGGAAGCTTTCGTCCGCTTCAATGCAATACCACATTACGCGTCTCTTACGCTTAAAATGCCCGGTCCACGTGGCATCATTTCATTAAAAGGTCGCCTGAGACCCCGGACACGGTTGGACGAGTCCGGAACAAATAAGCTAGGGGCTACCTAGCCGCACACCCCCTCACAAGGGTTTGTACATATAAGCCATAATGAGCTAGCATAGGCTCAACTTTATTAATCTATATTTCCATTTTTTATGCACTTTCTCGCACGATTTCTTTTCAAACTAAGTTCCTCTCTTTTTACAGATGAACAGCGTGCACACCCGTCCAGGATACGGCACAACGGAGACACAGGCGCAGACATGCAGTAGGGACCCGTTGCAAGGACTCTTTTCAGACTAAGACCCTACGTAAACCTTTCTTACTGTCTCTTGTTGCTATAATCCCTTGGGTTCTCATTATAACCAGAGTGGAGACTGGCGTTTTGGCATCGGCCGCGCCAGAAGAACTTGCCCGTACCTGGACATAAGGGGCTTAGGGCATTGTTTTGCCCGCTATTGTAAAGACCGAACACCTTCGGGAGTGTTCGGCGTCTCGAGTTAGGCCTTATATGCATCAGCTCCGAATCATGTCTTTGGTCAAATGTTGGGTTTGCCCGGCTCCTGTGTTTTGCTGCCTTACGTTCCGTATCACCAGCTAACGCGGCACCAGGAGAACTACTGCGATTGTGCCCCAGTTCGGCTGGGCGAGCACCTGAGTAGAGAAAGCCGAAAACTGATTGTCATGATACAACGAGAGACTAGTCAACCACTCGATCGACCATGGGAATGTTTAGAATTCCTCCGCTTTGACGAAGGGCCGTTTCCCGGTCAGGCACATACGCGCCCCAAATTTGGAGAGCGCGGTGCCCCCAGGGGCTATGTCGTAGCCCCACCCTCGAACTCCATGGCTAAGTGAAAGTGATAAAGCATTATAGTCCGGTTGCCTCGTTTGCTACGATACCACCTCCTTTACAGGACCGAGACGTCGGATTAAGTGTGAAAATGTGCTATTTTTTTTGCGAACACCCCCGCACCTTGTGCGTGGGGGCTGAAGCCAACGACTGCCATCTTTCAGGTTATACACACGTATACATGAACGGCCGCATAGGAGATATTCTATTACTTGAACGCACAAGTATAAAAGGCGCTTACATCATAAATATTTTTTTACATCATAAAAACGTTCATTTGAACGTAACATTTTTTGAGCACTGCGACTCTATTACACGAGCACCACGCAACACTTCGCCAAAATGGTGCTCGGCGGGTAACCGGTTATCGTCCAAACCCGGGGTCGCAACAGCGGTGGCATCCATCTCTGTCCAATGTGTCTTCACACGGGCGAGTGCCATCCGCGCACCCTCTATGCAGGACGACCGCTTCATCGCCTTGATATGCAGCACCGCCCCAAGAAATTGCTGCAATAAGCCAAAGTAACTCTTCGGCTCGGGCCTATCCGGCCAGACATGGGTCACTATATCCGTCATAGCAAGCCCGGACAACCTATTTAGCTCAGCCCACTCGGCCAAATGGTCGGTCGGCGGAAGTGAACACTCCGGACTATGGAATTGAGACCAAAACAGCTCTTCCGTCTTGTGATCCTTCTGGCTTCGAAAATGTACAACGGCATCCGCCGCACTCGCTGCTAAGTCCATATAAGGGTCCTCTGGACCCCACAGTTGGCCCAGCTGAGCATACTTTGGATCCGTAAACCTTCGGTGCAGCAGAAAAGGCTTGCCAGCTACAATATCTCCGGCCTGGCGCAGCTCTTCCTTTATAGCCCGTATTGCAGAGCGGGCATCCTTGGCTTCGGCGGTGGCCTTCCCTAGGTCTTCTTGCCCCGCTAGGCGCTCCTTCCCAAGAGCCTCATTGCGGTCGGTAGCATCTTTTAACTTCATGGCCATTTCGGCCATCTCTTCCCTGCTCCGGCAGTGTGCGACCCTTTCGGCCGCTAACTCCTCGGCCACCCTCGAGGCCGCCGCATTACTCCTTCTGGCCTGCTCCTTGGCTTGAGCAAGTTCGGTCCGAAGGCTCTCCACAGCAGCGACACTATCTGCATTTCACACACATGTTGTAAGGAGCTGGCTTCGGCTCCCTTACCAAGTGACCGCACAGAAACACTTACCTTGCGACTCATCAAGTCGCCTGTTGACCAGCGTGATGTACGCATCCGCAACAGCGAGTTGCCGCTTTAGTTCAGCAACTCCATCAGCCCGGCTGGCCCCCGGACGACCCGCCACCTGCATCGGCACGGAGGAAATTTAAACCTGCGATTTTGATCCTCGGCACGCTGTCGATTTCGACAACCTACCGAGTCTCAGGGGCTACTATCTATACAGGGCGCATTCTATATGCAAAACTGTTAAAAGGTGTGTCATTTTTACACACCTCAAACCCCGCCAGCGAACTCCTAACGGCATTATGCAACCCGCCTTCGGTGAACGAAATCCTTTCAATCACCATGCTCATCAATGCGTGGTGATCTTCTGAGATAGACGCCTTCTCAAGCAGATCCTTCAGCCGTACACCAGTTGGCGCCGAACTATCTGGCTTTGCCAAACCAGGGGGCTCCCTCCGTGACGACACTTCAGGCTCGTCCGCCCTATCCGACGGCACCCCGGACGGAGGCGTCTCGCTCTCCATCATCTCTAGACGAAGGTCCCCCGAAGACGAGCTCATTTGCGAAGGACGAAGATCCGAACTACAAGGTAAAAACTTTAGTTATCTCAGAAGCACAAACAGGGATGTCCCTTATTATAAAACTCCTTTCTTTCTACTTACGGCTCATTGGAGGGCTGATTCTTTAAGGGAGATTGTGCGGCCGGGGCCTCCTCGGACGCAGGACCCTCTGGCGAAGATTTCTTCCCCCATTTAGGGGCTTTTGCCCCCGGGTCCTCGAAGGCAGTCCTCTTCTCCCCTTGGAGGGAGGGATTCTCGATCCCCCCTCTTTCAAGAGCCTCCTTAGGCGAGGCAGTAGCTTTCCTGCTTTCCCCTTCGCCTTCCTCTGGAGGCGCAACCTCAAGCATCCGGACCAGCACGGAATCCGGCGCGGTCTCGGGGAGGGGGGCCGGACACCATATCAATTTTGCTTCCGCTATCCACTCCTGTTTAGAAAGAAGTTGGTCATAAGGCGAATCATCGAAAGGCAAACAAACGGTATGTCCGGACTTGGAACTACTTACTTGAGTATCCAGGTGATTGCAGCTTAGGCCAGCATCCTCGGTCAATTCCGGACGCGCCTCTTGCGATCCGAAGAATAATTTGTACATCTCCAGGGGTGTCATACCCATGAAGTGTTGAAGAATCCGTGGGCCCTCCGGATTGAACTCCCACAGCCGGAGAGGGTGGCGTTTGCAGGGCGGGAGACGCCTAATCTGCATAACCTGCATTACCACCACCATATCAACCTCCCTCGTTTGGAGATCTCGAATCCGACCCTGCAGTAGGGGCACGTCCTTTGACGGCCCCCAGTTGAGCCCTTGGTTGATCCACGACCTCAACCGTCATGGAGGTCCCGGGCGGAATAAGGGCGGCGGCTTTTGTCTGCGGCCCCTCGGAACGGTAATATAGAACCACTCTTGCTGCCACGGGCCGAGCTCCTCTTAGAAGGAGCCAGCGGGCCACGGGGCATCGGCCCTCCTACTTATGGCCGCCCCGCCGCACTCCGCTTGACGCCCCCCGATCATCTTCGGCGCCACATTGAAGGTCTTCAGCCACAGGCCGAAGTGAAGGGTGACGCGGAGGAAGGCTTCGCAGACGACAATAAATGCGGAAATATGGAGGATGGACTTTGGAGCCAAATCATGGAATTCCAACCCATAGTAAAACATGAGCCCTCTCACAAAAGGATCCATCGAGAAGCCTAAACCCCGACAGAGGTGGGATACAAAAACGACATACTCGCCGGGCTCGGGGGTGGGGATGGCCTGCCCTTCGGCAGGCAACCTGTGCGAAATCTCATAAGCCAGGTACTTGGCCTCCCGCAGCTTTAGCACGTCCTCCTCCGTGATGGAGGAGGGCATCCACCGGCCCTGGAGGTCGGAACCGGACATCATTGAAGGTCCGAAGCGCTCGAATCTGGAGCTCTAGGTGCTGGAACTTGGAGCGGGGAGAGGATTCGATGGAGGATTGAAGAAAAGAAACGAGCCTTGGTCCCGTTATAAAGAGGGAGAATATCGAGAGCCGTCTCCGTGACCGTTTGGGACTCGCCTTCGATAGAGGGGGCGTGGCGACGGGCGCGGTTGGGTTACCCACGTCCGTATTGATGAGAATCCCTGATTAAGGGGGAACACGATCTCTGCTTCGACAAGACGTGCCAAGGAAACCGCTTCGCTAAATGCGCTGAGGTGGTAGAGTAAAAAATGATTCAAGTAATGGCTTGGTAGTGGCGTGACGTCATGCCGCAAAAAACGTCAGCAGATTGAACTTGTGTATATATTATTCTCTCTACGGTGGAATGTGGAATTTATTTTGCAGAGCCGGACACTATCCTGGTGTTCACAATCTTCTATCATTCGGAGGAGGAACCCGCCTTGCAATGCCAAGCAATATACGCGCCGGACTTATCGTCATTGAAGCCTGGTTCAGGGGCTACTGAGGGAGTCCCGGATTAGGGGGTGTCCGGATAGCCGGACTACCATCATCGGCCGAACTATCATCATCATCGACCGGACTCCAAGACTATGAAGATACAAGATTGAAGACTTCGTCCCGTGTCCGGATGGGACTTTCCTTGGCGTGGAAGGCAAGCTTGGCGATATGGATACGTAGATCTCCTACTATTGTAACCGACTCTATGTAACCCTAGCCCTCTCCGGTGTCTATATAAACCGGATGGCTCTAGTCCGTAGGACACAACAACAACCATTACAATCATACCATAGGCTAGATTCTAGGGTTTAGCCTCCTTGATCTCGTGGTAGATCCACTCTTGTAAACATCCACAATATCAATATCAATCAAGCAGGATGTAGGGTTTTACCTCCATCAAGAGGGCCCGAACCTGGGTAAAACATCGTGTCCCTTGTCTCCTGTTACCATCCGCCTAGACGCACAGTTCGGGACCCCCTACCCGAGATCCGCCGGTTTTGACACCGACAATGACCTTAGGTGACGGCACCAACTTCTTTTTCAGTCGCCTTGATCCATTCTTTATATTAGTCGAGTGACTTTTTTATATTGGGAGATCTCCGAGCGACGGATCAGAGGAAATCTTCAGTCTGACAAGTTGCTCTGCTGTTCACGGATTTAGCGGGATCTGAATTTTGGGAAGCGCGCGGGGCGGAGGAAGCCGCAGTACTCGGATGGGATAAGGCAGGGACGCGTCGATTTCCGGGCCACCTTTTTCGCCACGTATCGCGCGCGCGACTGTAGTGGGATTTGACAGGATCGCCCGGGCCTACCAGTCAGCCACTCGGAAGAGACTTCATATAAGGCACAGGACGGGTGAGGGAGTCCCGGATTAGGGGGTGTCCGGATAGCCGGACTACCATCATCGCCCGAACTATCATCGGCCGGACTATCATCATCATCGACCGGACTCCAAGACTATGAAGATACAAGATTGAAGACTTCGTCCCGTGTCCGGATGGGACTTTCCTTGGCGTGGAAGGCAAGCTTGGCGATACGGATACGTAGATCTCCTACTATTGTAACCGACTCTATGTAACCCTAGCCCTCTCCGGTGTCTATATAAACCGGATGGCTCTAGTCCGTAGGACACAACAACAACCATTACAATCATACCATAGGCTAGCTTCTAGGGTTTAGCCTCCTTGATCTCGTGGTAGATCCACTCTTGTAAACATCCACAATATCAATATCAATCAAGCAGGACGTAGGGTTTTACCTCCATCAAGAGGGCCCGAACCTGGGTAAAACATCGTGTCCCCTGTCTCCTGTTACCATCCGCCTAGACGCACAGTTCGGGAACCCCTACCCGAGATCCGCCGGTTTTGACACCGACATTGGTGCTTTCATTGAGAGTTCCTCTGTGTCGTCACCGATAGGCTTGATGGCCTCTTCAATCGACAACGACACAGTCCTGGGTGAGACTTTTCTCCCCGGACAGATCTTCATATTCGGCGGCTTCGCACTGCGGGCCAACTCACTTGGCCATGTGGAGCAGATCGAAAGCTACGCCCCTGGCCGTCAGGTCGGGTTTGGAAGCCTAAACTTCACGGCCGATATCCGCGGGGACTTGATCTTCGATGGATCTGAGCCACAGCCGAGCGTGCCGCGCTGTCACGATGGGCACGACCTAACTCTGCCGCCGGACAAGACGTTGGAGGCCGCACACGAATCCGCTCCGACCCATAGTCCGGAGCCGATCGCTCAGATCGAGGACGGATGGCTGGACACCGCCTCGGGAGCTGCAACTTCTATGGCGATGGAGCCGAACACTTACCTTGTCCCGCATAAAGCTCATGACTCTGAGGTGCCGGACTCTCTGCCGGACTCCGAACCTCCTGCGCCCCTGCCAGTCGAATCCAACTGGGCGCCGATCATGGAATTCACCGCTGCGGACATTTTTCAGCACTCACCCTTCGGCGATATCTTAAATTCGCTGAAGCATCTCTCGCTATCCGGAGAGCCCTGGCCGAACTACGACCAGGATGGTTGGGACGCGGACGACGAAGAAACTCAAAGACCACCCACCACCCACTTCATAGCCACCGTCGACGATCTAACCGACGTACTCGAGTACGACTCCGAAGACATCGACGGTATGGACGACGATGCTGGAGACTATCAAGAACCAGTGCCTACAGGACACTGGAAGACCACCTCGTCATACGACATATATATGGTGGACACCCCAAAAGATGGGGACGGCGAAGAAGCAACGGAGGCCGATTCCTTAAAGAAACAGCCCAAGCGCCGACATCAGCGGCGCCGCTCTAAATCCCGCCACAGCAAGAATAGAGATTCCGGCACAGGAGATAATAACACCCCAGAAAGTGCCGAAGACAACCCCCTCCAGCATGATCCAGCGCAGGAGGAGGCAGAAGCAAGCCCTCACGAGAGGGCGAGACGAAGAGGTCGAGGATGATAATTACTTACCTCCCTCCGGAGAGGAGGCAAGCCTCGACGACGACGAATTCGTCGTGCCTGAGGATCCCGTCGTACAAGAGCATTTCAGACGCAGGCTAATGGCCACGGCAAACAGCCTAAAGAAAAAGCAGCAACAGCTTCAAGCTGATCAAGACCTACTGGCCGACAGATGGACCTAGGTCCTCGCGGCCGAAGAGTATGAACTCGAACGCCCCTCCAAAAGTTACCCAAAACGCAAGTTGCTCCCCCGACTAGAGGAGGAAGCATACAAACCTGCATCACCAGCGCACAATACGGCAGACCGACCACCTCGTGGCCGCGACAGAGAGGCGTGCAAGCCCTCCACCAAAACCGTACCCCGGCACCGCTCAAAAATCATGAAGCCACGGGGGAACGCACCGGACTTGCGGGATATATTGGAGGACAAGGCAAGACAATCCAGATCTATCTATGGATCATGTGGGCGCCCCAAGACCCACGAGGAATACCGTCGCGCCGGATACAACTACTCCGGCCGGGCCGAACGCAGCAGACAACGCTCTCTCGAGCCACATCGCGATATTGCTCAATACAGAGGCGCCGCACACCCACTATGCTTCACTGCCGAAGTAATGGATCATCAAATCCCTGAAGGGTTTAAACCCGTTAATATCGAATCCTACGATGGCACAACAGACCCCGCGGTTTGGATCGAGGATTATCTCCTCCATATACATATGGCCCGTGGCGACGATCTTCACGCCATCAAATATCTCCCACTCAAGCTTAAAGGACCAGCTCAGCATTGGCTTAACAGCCTGCCCGCAGAGTCAATTGGATGCTGGGAAGACCTGGAAGCCGCATTCCTTGACAACTTCCAGGGCACGTATGTGCGACCACCGGACGCAGATGACCTAAGCCACATAATCCAGCAGCCAGACGAATCGGCCAGGCAATTCTGGACACGGTTCTTAACAAAGAAAAATCGACTATCCGGATGCAGAGGCCCTCGCTGCCTTCAAACATAACATCCGCGACGAGTGTCTGGCCCGGCACCTAGGACAGGAAAAGCCGAAATCCATGGCAGCCCTCACATCACTCATGACCCGCTTCTGTGCGGGAGAGGATAGCTGGCTAGCTCGCAGCAACAACCTCAGCAAAAACGCTGGCAGTCCGGATACCAAGGAACCCAATGGCAGGTCACGTCGAAACAAAAACAAACGCCGCATTAACGGCGACAGCAATGAGGATACGGCAGTCAACGCCGGATTCCGAGGCTCCAAGCCCGGTCAACGGAAGAAGCCATTCAAAAGAACCACTCCGGGCCCGTCCAATTTGGACCGAATACTCGACCGCTCCTGTCAAATACATGGAACCCCCGAAAAGCCAGCTAACCACACCAACAGAGATTGTTGGGTATTCAAGCAGGCAGGCAAATTAATCGCCGAAAACAATGACAAGGGGCTACACAGCGATGACGAGGAAGAGACCCGGCCGCCGAACAACAGAGGACAAAAGGGATTCCCCCCTCAAGTTCGGACGGTAAACATGATATATGCAACGCATATACCCAAGAGGGAGCGGAAGCATGCACTAAGGGACGTATACGCGATGGAGCCAGTCGCCCCAAAATTCAACCCATGGTCATCTTGCCCGATCACTTTCGATCGAAGAGACCATCCGACCAGTATCCGCCATGGCGGATTCGCCGCATTGGTATTAGACCCAATCGTCGATGGATTTCACCTCACGAGAGTCCTGATGGACGGCGGCAGTAGCCTGAACCTGCTTTATCAGGATATAGTGCGAAAGATGGGCATAGACCCTTCAAGGATTAAACCTACAAAGACAACCTTCAAAGGCGTCATACCAGGTGTCGAGGCCAGTTGTACAGGCTCAGTTACACTGGAAGTGCTCTTCGGATCCCCGGATAATTTCCGAAGCGAGGAGTTAATCTTCGACATAATCCCATTCCGCAGTGGCTATCACGCTCTGCTCGGACGAACCGCGTTCGCAAAATTCAACGCGGTGCCGCATTATGCATACCTTAAGCTCAAGATGCCAGGCCCTCGTGGAGTCATCATGGTTAATGGAAACACGGAACGCTCCCTCCGAACGGAGGAACATACAGCGGCTCTCGCGGCAGAAGTACAGAGCAGCCTTTTAAGGCAATTTTCGAGTCCGGCCGTTAAACGACCGGACACGGCCAGACGCGCCCGGAGCAACATCAACCAAGACCACCTGGCACGTTCCAAGCACGCGTAGCAATGCGGCCTCAACCCCAGCCCTCGCACAATTGCAAGACAAACTCTCCGCGTACATAATTACGCCCTGGAGATACCATGGGCATAGGGGGAGAGGCACAACCACAACAGACCCAGAGTGCGGTTCGACCACACCAGGGGCTCCCAAGTGTGTCGCTCTTTTTATCTTTTATTTCTCTCTTTTTATACAGAACTCTGTCCGGCGGCGAACCTGCCGAACTCATGATGCAACAGCCAGGGAGGGACAAAGGCTGCGACGAACACTCAGGTGGTCTCCATTACGAGCATTAAATTTGTTAAATACACCATTCCGCGGCCTACCCCTGGAGGGAGACGCCTTTAATTCATCCAATCCCTTGCTTTCCGCACTATTTGTATCATTCCGCACTCATAGCAAATCTTCTCGAATAAAATGCAGCACTTTTTGCCCATAATTGCATTACCTTATATATATATATGTTCATTTACGACATGTTGCATCCGTACATTTTGGTACGGCCAAATACACCAGGGGCTTATGTTCCCCGCATTATGGTGTGATAAAGTCCGCACACTTTCACAAGTGCGGCACCCCGAACTTATAGCATTATATGAATCGGCTCCGAATCATGTCTTGGGTCAATAGTTGGGTTTGCCCGGCTCCCATGTTTGGCACCTTACGTTCCGTTCTATCGGCTAAGGTAGCACTGGGAGAACCACTGCGATTGCGCCCCGGTTGAGCCGGGTTAACGCCTCAGTGGAGAAAGCTAAAACTGACTGTCATGATAAGGCGAGAGACTGGTCGCTGTTCGAGAGGTCTTTTCGGGTCCTTAAAGACCTACACCGCTTCGAGCGAAGTACCGGATAATGTCCGACGAAGGCGTGGATAGCGCCCCGAATTCGGTCTTCCGAATACTAGGGGCTTCGCCAAAATTTAAAATTATAGAATTCTATGGCTAAGTGAGAGTGTTCAAGCACTATAAGTCCGGTTGCCTTGTTCGTTGTGTTGAGCGCCTCCCTAGATGGACCCAAAAATGGGAACAAGAGTGCTCAAGTTTATCCCGAACACCCCAGCACTCATGGCATGGGGGCTGAAGCCGACGACTTGCCATCTCTCAGATTTAATAAACGGCCGCACAGAAGGTAATATTTTAAATTAACAAGCGTTGCTTAGCGCATATGAACAAAGTTTTCAGCGCACAGGATAACACATTGCGAATTTACTCAATAATTACATCCCTGGGGCACTCATCCGCAATCTTGCGGGCACCCTTCAGGACAGTCTTATAGTACATCTCGGGCGTACGATATACCTTGCCCGCTGGTGGCGCGTCAGTGATTAGCTTCTCCGCATCCAGCTTGCCCCAATGCACCTTTGCGCGGGCAAGGGCCCGACGAGCACCTTCAATACAGGTGGAGCGCTTGATAACCTCCACCCAGGGGCACGCATCCACCAACCGTCGCACGAGGCCGAAGTAGCTCCCAGGCATGGCCTCTCCAGGCCACAGCCGGACTATGAGGCCCTTCATGGCCTGCTCGGCCACCTTGTGGAGATCGACCAACTGCTTCAGCTGGTCGCTAGGGGGCACCGGATGGCCGGCCTCAGCATACTGAGACCAGAAGACCTTCTCCGTTGAGCTCCCCTCCTCGGCTCGGTAGAATGCGGCGGCATCAGACACGCTGCGAGGCAGATCTGCAAACGCCCCTGGAGAGCTCCGAATTCGGGTAAGTAACACGTAATTTACATTCACATGCTTGCTTTGCATGAAAAATGCCTTACCCGCCGCTATCTTCCTCACCAACTCAATCTCCTGAAGGGACTTATGGGCATCGGCCTTGGCAGTTTTGGCACTTTCGAGAGCCGAGGCAAGCTCGGACTCTCGAGTCTTTGAGTCACGCTCCAAAATCTCATGCTTTTCCATGAGAGCCTGGAGCTCTTGCCAAACCACCGCGACCCGCGCCTCCTACTTTTCTCGCTCTGCCCGTTCTGCGGCAGCATTGCGTTCGGCCGCGGACACGGCCTCCTTCAGGGTCGCCACCTCGTTCGTGGCCCCTGCAGTACCCATGTTATCCTTGTTATTTTTTGTTGCAACCTAAATCCTTTTCTGTAAGGTACAAGTTCAAAGTGGTGTTACTCACCTTCTTTGTCCTGGAGCTGCTTCTTGGCGCGGCCGAGCTCTTGCTCGGACCGCTCGAGCTCCTGCTTCAAAGCACCGACCTCCGCAGTCAGTGCGGCAGAGGTCAGCAGCGCAGCCTGCAACCCATATTGACATAATTTTTTAGCAACCCTGCGTATATCTTTTTTTTCCAGATCCTCAGTCCGACTTTTCTTTCCGAACACCGAACCGAGCATCAGGGGCTACAGTCCATGCGGTATTACATTGCATATTTTTAACTTCTTACCTCAAAGCCTGATAGAAGGCTATTGCAGGCTTCGGTCAGCCCGCTCTTGGCAAGCTGTACCTTCTGAATCACCGCACTCGTAATAGTGCGGTGTTCTTCCTTGATGGAAGTGCTCTGCAGCGCCTCCAACAAATTGTCCGGCGCCTCTGGTTGGACGGAAGCTGCCGGCGTCACGGTCTTGCCCTTCGTGCGAAGGGGCCGCCGGCCGGACTCCGGAACCTCTGCGAGTTCTGATGTGGAGTCCGGCGCAAAGTCCTGGAGGCCGCCTTGTGGCGCCTCCGGAGCCTCCCCCTAATGGGTCCCTTCTTGGGATCCCACCTCGGCGTCCTCGGTGTCGCGAGGGGTGGAGGCGGTCGGGATGGAGTCTACATCCAACGGAGCCAACGACCCGCTCGATGAAGCGGGGAGATCATCATTGGCCGGACTACAGGCAGCATGCGGCATCAGAATGACACTATGTGACGCAGAAAGAGAAATTATAAATCATTCAGGAATCTGGATACTTATGATCTCGCCGGAGGCCTGGCCCTTGAAGGCCATTCTTCCTCACCAACGTTCATGTTAGCGGAGCTGTCCGGGGGAATAGTCCTTCCCCTCTTGGACCCTTCGGCCTCCCCTGTTGGGGAAGCCTTCCTCTTCCTCTCTCCCTCCTCTGGGAGAGAGTCCTCTTTCTCCTCCTCGTTTTTGGGGGAGGAGTCTGCCCCGGAGTCGTCGGACACCTGAAAACGGGAACTCTTTTGAGCACCTGTGGCCTCCTTCTTGGCCTTCTTCTCCGGCACCACGTGCGGTGCCGGAACCAGCAGCCTCGCTAGATGGGCGTCTACTGGGTTTTCTGGCATAGGAGCCGGGCAGATAATCTGCTCCGCCTTCCTCATCCAGTCCTGTCAAAGGAAAAGGGGAAATTAAAACCCGCATAGAGTCAAACTATGAAAAGCAAGTGTCCCGTAAAGGGGTAGAATCACTTACCTCGTCGGCTTGACGCTGCGAGCGAAATCCGCGATCTTCAGTCGCGGATGCGGGGGCTTCGGCGCCCTTAAACAGCACCCTCCAGGCGCCTTCGTATGTCGTGTCGAAGAGCCCGCTCAGCGCCTGGTGCTGTTCCGGATTGAACTCCCACAGATTGAATGCCCGCTCCTGGCATGGGAGAATCCAGCGGACGAGCATGACTTGGACCACGTTAACCAGCCTGAGCTTCTTCACCAGCTTCTGGATACAGGCTTGGAGTCCCGTCAGCTCCTCCGAACTACCCCGCAGCAAGCCCTTCTCTTTCCAGGAGGTGAGCTAAATGGGGATACCAGATCTGAACTCGGGGGCCGCCGCCCACGTAGGGTCGCGCGGCTCGGTGATATAGAACCACCCCGATTGCCACCCCTTGACGGATTCCACGAAGGCCCCTTCGAACCAAAGGACGTTGGGCATCTTGCCCAACATGGCGCCTCCGCACTCCGCTTGAGTGCCCTTCACTACCTTCGGCTTGACATTGAAGGTCTTGAGCCACAAGCCGAAGTGGGGCTGGATGTAGAGGAAGGCTCCGCACACGACGATAAACGCTGAGATGTTGAGGATGAAGTTCGGCGCCAGATCATGGAAATCCAGGCCGTAGTAGAACATGAGCCCCCGGACAAAGGGGTGAAGTGGAAAGCCCAGTCCGCGGAGGAAGTGGGGAAGAAAAACGACCCTCTCATGGGGCCTGGAGGTGGGGATGAGCTGCCCCTCGTCGGGCAGCCGGTGCGCAATGTCGCCGGACAGGTAGCCGGCGCTGCGCAGTCTTTCGATGTGCTCCTCCGTAACGGAGGAGGTCATCCACTTGCCTCCCGCTCCAGACATGACTAGGGAAGGTTGAGACGAGATGTGCGGGCTTGGGCGCTGGAGCTCGAGTGCGCGGAGATGGATAAGCAAAGGAGGAAGAAGGCGTAGGTGAAAAGGTGAATCCTTATCCCTTATATGGGCGGGCGAAGTCTATGCGTCCCCCACCGGCCTGGTAAAACTCGCTTATCCCCCAAGCGTCACCATCAATGGCGCGGTTGGGTTACCCATGTCCGTATTGATGAGAATCCCGGATTAAGGGGGAACACGATCTCTGCTTCGACAAGACGTGCCAAGGAAACCGCTTCGCTAAATGCGCTGAGGTGGTAGAGTAAAAAACGATTCAAGTAATGGCTTGGTAGTGGCGTGACGTCATGCCGCAAAAAACATCAGCAGATTGAACTTGTGTATATATTATTATCTCTACGGTGGAATGTGGAATTTATTTTGCAGAGCCGGACACTATCCTGGTGATCACAATCTTCTATCATTCGGAGGAGGAACCCGCCTTGCAATGCCAAGCAATATACGCGCCGGACTTATCGTCATTGAAGCCTGGTTCAGGGGCTACTAAGGGAGTCCCGGATTAGGGGGTGTCCGGATAGCCGGACTACCATCATCGGCCGAACTATCATCGGCCGGACTATCATCATCATCGACCGGACTCCAAGACTATGAAGATACAAGATTGAAGACTTCGTCCCGTGTCCGGATGGGACTTTCCTTGGCGTGGAAGGCAAGCTTGGCGATACGGATACGTAGATCTCCTACTATTGTAACCGACTCTATATAACCCTAGCCCTCTCCGGTGTCTATATAAACGGGATGGCTCTAGTCCGTAGGACACAACAACAACCATTACAATCATACCATAGGCTAGCTTCTAGGGTTTAGCCTCCTTGATCTCGTGGTAGATCCACTCTTGTAAACATCCACAATATCAATATCAATCAAGCAGGACGTAGGGTTTTACCTCCATCAAGAGGGCCCGAACCTGGGTAAAACATCGTGTCCCCTATCTCCTGTTACCATCCGCCTAGACGCACAGTTCGGGACCCCCTACCCGAGATCCGCCGGTTTTGACACCGACAACGGGGTTTTTTCAAACAGAGCGCCCTCAATCCCCTCTCCCTCTTCCTTGAGCTCACTCGCCGCGCTCGCCTCCACCTCTGCCTCGCTGCTCCTTGTGCGCCTCGCCGGCGATGATGGTGAAGGAAAAGGCGGCGGCTTTGGAGCGGGCGAAGAAGGCGACGGCGAAGGCAAAGGGAAGGGCGCCTAGTTGGGGCGGATCCTCGTCGCGGTCCGGCCTGCCGCAAGGCTGGATCCAGGGAGACTTGATCCGCTCGACCATCACGCAGAAGGACCTCGACGACTTGGCCAACGAAGGACTCATCTCCCATGGGTCAGCGAGGCTTCCGGGGAAGGAGTGTGCAGCCGCAGCCTCAGGAGGGTGAGTGCGTCCTCTTAGCCACCCATATAGATCACGGTTTTTCTCTGCCGCCGAATCTTTTCTTCCGAGGGTTTCTGAACTTCTTTGGTGCACAACTCCATCACTTCACGCCCAACTCCATTGCCTACCACGCCGCTTTCGTGTCTTTGTGGGAAAACTTCTTGGGTTGCCGGCCGCACTGGGGCCTTTTCAAACACATTTTCACTTGTCGTTCTCAGACGGTGAAAAAGGCTAGCCCGAATGACGAGAGAACCCAAGTAATCCAGATGTGTGGGGGCCTCGGGGTTCAGATGAGGAGTAAGAGTGCCTTTCCAGCCATGACCCTTCCCGAGTCAGTTCGAGGGTGGCAGTCGACCTGGTTCTACTGCCAAGACTAGTCGACGCCAGGGCAGTCGACTGGCTCCCCCCGTTCTCCATGGACTGAGTGAACAAGCCATCTTCTCTGAAGGTGCTTCTGGAGGAGAAGGCTCGGGTTAGGATGTTGATGGAGCGTGTGGTCCAGCTCATTCGCGACGGAGTGACGGGCATGGATCTCCGAGAGGTTTTCCTTCGACGGCGTATTCAGCCACTTCAATATCGGGGCCATCCGATGTGGTTGTACTCTGGCACTGAAGACACCACTCGAGTCCACCCGGAGGAGGTCGACGATGTCACTCTGGAGAGGTGGATGACTGCCATCACGGGGAACAGGGACAATCCTCGTGGAGCTAGGAGGATCCCGCCACTCGACCAGTCCTACGAACCAGACAAGGTTTGACCACATTCTTTTGACTATGCCTCTTGTTTTCTTCATTCCGCTTTGCCACAATCCGGTCGACTGAATTTTGTTTGCTGTCTTCCAGATCACTATCGAGATGTACTCGATGCCCAACGGGGCGCAAGAACAGACCGAAGAAAAAGAAGGAAGCGGAGGCGAAAGCCAGGAGGAGTGGGAGTCGGACGGCGACGAAGGTGAAGAAGATGCTGGCTCTGATGAGGAAGAGGAGGAGGAAGAGGAGGAGGCAGTCGAGCCTCCTCGTACTGAAAGATGGTCCAAGCTCGCCCATGATCCTGCGGTCGAGCGAGGCAAGGGAGTCGTGCCTGCTAGGCAGTCGACAAAACGCCCTCGGACGACTTCTCCGGCGCCAACTGAGAAAGCGTCGAAGCAACCCCGAGCGGCACCGACAAAACCGGCGAAGGCTCTACCAAAGATGAGGATGGAGATTCCGACTGTTTCTGGGCAACGGCATTACTCATGTTTTCTCTTTCAACATGGATATATTCTTGGTCGACTCGATTGCTGACTCACTGATTTCTGAAAATCGCAGAGCTGCTACTTCTGAGACCTCAGCCAGGCATGACGATCAAGAAATGGAGGATGCTGCCACTTCCAATCTTGGTATGATCTGTGCAGTTTCACTTTCGGTCGATCGGATCTTCATTTCTAGCTTTGAACCTTTTCTGTAGTTCTACCTAGCATTATCATTGTTCTCCCCGACGACAATGATGAGGAGCCACTGAGGCAAAGGAGGAGCAGGAAAGCGTCTGCTGGCAAGACTGCTCAGGTTGCGTCAGCGCCTGAGACATTGGTTCCGGAGGGGGGCAATGTTGCTCAGGCTACCGTGTCCTTTGCGGTGCCGTTGACGAGTGTCCGCCCTTCGTCGTCGAGTGCTGATCCACCTTCCCTCTTCTCCACACACCACGTCTCGGAGGACCAAGCAGGTGCTGCCAAGGAAGCCATACGCCAGGCGGGGGTCATGATGGAGCAGGTGAAGGCAATCTGAGATGCCAGCCAAGCAGCTTATGATGCAAGTTCAGCTCTCCAGAGCAATGTCCAGGTTAGTTGACCACCACCTGTTCTGTTAGGATATGATACATGACAATTTTTCTTTCTGAACATGTTAATACTTGTCATACACCCAGTGGGTGTGTCGATTGAAAAGTCTGGATTAGTGGGGGCACGCTGAGTGCACCCACTAGGTGTAGTCCCCGAGACTACGGTGGACTGCTGGCAGTCGACTGTAGTCTTTATGTCTTGAATTTTTTTACTTTCTTCACTCAATCTGGTCGAATGGAATCATGAAATTAGTGGGGGCACGCTGAGTGCACCCACTGGGTGTAGTCCCCGAGAGCGGGGTCGACTGTTGGTAGTCGGCTATGGTCTGAAGAATACTTTGTTCTCTTTTTTTGCTGTGTCTAACTGCTGGCAGTTAGCTATCTTCGGTCGACTGATCGATTCGAGCCAGTAGAACCAGTGGGGGCATGCTGAGTGCACCCACTGGGTGTAGTCCCCGAGACTACAGTCGAAATTTTTGATTTGGCTGTAGTCTTAGAAATGCTATGATTTTTCTCTTAGTCACTCGGAAATGACCTGTCTTTGATGTCTATTGACTGATCTTTCGCAGAAATCTTGTGAGCTTGTGGCTCGCTATACTGAGTTGGAGAACAAGCATATCTAGCTCGAACTTGATCCAAAGCTTGTCCAGGAGATATTCATGAAGGTGAAGGAGGAGACAAAAGGTATGTTTGGTGAGAACCTTGACGACTGCCCTTATTTGTTGTCCATTCCTGAGTCTGACCTCACTGTCATTTCGTAGATAAACTAAGGGATGCTCTGAAGAAGAAGGACCTTGACCTCGCCGAGGCGCAGAAAGCGGCCTCGGACAAGACGAAACTCGCAAAAGAAAAGTTGGCTTCAATCAGCAAACTTGAAGAGGAGAATACTAATCTGAAAGCTGCTCTCGACGTGGCCAACCAAGAGGTCACTCGACTGAAGAATGACAAGATGGCCTTGAGTGACAAGGCTAGCGAACTGGTGGGAAAGAAGAACGACTTAGAAGCTTATCTGGGAGGGCTTGCCAAGAAGTTATTCCTCATGCTCGAAGGTAACCGCTCATATCCGACTGGTAATCACTAACTTATCGTGAGAACGTTAGCTTATCCATGGATCGTATCCACAGAATTCTGCCAAAACTTTGAAGAGGAGACTAGTCGAGTGGAGAATGGCTTAGATCCCATCAATTCTCCTGTGAAGGATGAAGCCGCCATGAACGTGCTCTTTCTCGAGTCTGGCGTTGCTGCTGTGGTCGACTATCTTGCGAGACTGAAGGTTGCAACATCACACATCGACACAGCACTCTGGCCGGGAGAAACACTTTAGAATGACCTCGAATCTCTGATGACTCGACTGAACGAAGTCCCAAGTCGAGTGCAAGAACGGAAAAAGTCTTCTGCCAAGTGTGGTGCTGACGTTGCTTTGTCTCTGGTCCGTGTTCACTGCAAGGATGCGCAGGAGGACAAGCTGGCATCTCTCAAAGTGGCCGATACCAAGAAGCATGACTTCCGATCCTTCTTGGAGACCTTCATTGCTGCTGCCACTCGGATCGCAGATGGAATCGACCTAGACGAGTTCGTTGCGCCTTCCAGTCCTCCGCAGGAGGGGTAAAATGTCACATCCCTAGCTGCTGGTAGTGCTCTAGGCTAGCTTCATGTGTGCATCATGTCTATATTTTCGAAACTTGAATTGAGGAAAATTGGAAGCCTCAAAACCCTAAATAAAAGTAGGGCAAAAACCCTAAAAATCTCATTCATTGTTCCAAAATGCTCTTCTTAAATGTTTGATAATTCTTGGCAAGGGTTCTGGTCCCAACCAAAATATTGAACATTTTTAAAGAATTATTTTTGGGACTTTGGATTTAATTCATTAGCTATTTGAATTTGAATTATATTCATATAATTAGAATATAATTTCAAATACCCCTGAAATATTTTGTAAGCTTTTGGAAAAGTCCATCTAGCAATATAAAATATTCAGAGGAGTTTCTGGCATTGTTTGAATTATTTCAAATTCAAAACAGTGGCAAAAGAATTAAATAAAAATAAAACAGAACAGAAAATTTAAAAAAGAGCAGAAGGACTTACCTGGCGCCCACTTACCTGGCCCAAATCCAGCTGGCGGCCCAGCCCGCCACCGCTACCCCCCGTGTCGCCTTCCTCCTCTGCCAGGAGGACGGGCACGCGCCCGACGCGCGCGGCCACGCGCCTCGGCCACCTCCTCCCTGCCTGGCTGCCTCCTCCTCCCCTGGTCCCTCCCGCGAAGCCACGCAGCCCCCGACCCCCTCTCACTTCTCCCTTGCTCTCTGGACCTCCCTCCCCCTCGCTCCTCTGCTTCCCCCCCATGACCGAGAGTCGCCGTCGCCGCCGCTCGCCATAGCCACGCCTACCGGCCACCCCACGCCTCGCAGACGCTCCGGAAAGCTCCGCCTCGTCTCCCTCTTCATCCCCACCCAGACGAAAGGCGCCGGAAGCCCCTGGATGCCGCTAGCTCCGCCATTCCCCTCCTCGGCCACCGAGGATCGCCGTCGTCAAACTCGTCGCCGTGCGGCCTTCCCCGAGCTCGCCGACCCCTCCGTTCGATCCACTGTGAGCCCCTCTTCCTCTTCCCCCTTCTCTCAAGCTCGCGCTCATCCCCTAGCTTCTTTCTCCACCGCGGCCGATTGCTCCTCGCCGCCGGCCATGGCGCTGCCGTGGCCAGGGTCACCCCAGCTTGCGCCCGAGCATGTTACCAAGTTCGCCGCCCTCTCAGGAGCCCGCAGAGCCCTTCCGTTTTCCCTCTAGTGCACCGCAGCGCCGTGTTCGACCTCGGCCGAACTCCGGCGGCCACCTAGGTCGTCGCCGGCGCCGATTCCGGCCGCCCCAACCCCAACCGACTCAACAGGAAGACGCGGCGCCCTTCCAGCTATCCGTAGAGCCCCTCCTCCGTCCGTTTGGTCGCCGGAGCAAGAAACCCGAAGGCCTCCGCCGCCTCGGCCTCGCCGGCGACTCACCGCCGGCGGGTTAGGCCCTGTTGACTAGGGGTTTGACCCCCCTGGGTCGATGACAGGTGGGGCCAGCCCCTGTTAATTAGTTTAGTTTTTTCTAACTTTTTTAGCCATTGACTCGCTGACCTGCGGGCCCGGCCCGGCTAATTAAACTAGGTTAGGTTTAAGTTATATTAGGATTAGCCATAGTCACTGACCAGTGGGCCCCACTGGTCAGGTTTGACCCGGACCGGCCCCTGTTGACTTGCTGATGTCATGCCAACGTCATGCTGACGCAGTAATGTTTTCTGGATTTAATTTAATTCTGAAATTCCAGAAAGTTGTATAAACTTCTAAAAATCATAAAAATTCAACCGTAACTCCAAATTAAATAATTTATATATGAAAAATTATCAGAAAAATTCAAGGAATCCATCTGTACCATTTCCATGCATGTTATAACAACTTATCACTACTGTTTAGGACAAATGAAGTGAATGTCATTTAAATAATCACATATGGGGTTTGAATTTGAATCTTGTATTCAAACCAACCCCATTTAACTTGTTGCTAGATGCATTAGCCCAAAACACATTCATTTTGCCATGTCATGATCATGCATCATATTGTGCATTGCATTGATTGTGTTTCTTCTGTGTTGCCGGAACTTGCCCCCTCTCGATAGACGTGATACCGACGATGAGTTCGATGACACCGATGAAGAGCTATATTATCTTCAAAAGTGCCAAGCAAGCAAAACCCCCTTGTTCATTCCGATAAAATCCCACTCTCTCGCTCCTGCTCTCTTTTACTGCATTAGGACAACACCGATTCAACTGTTACATGCTGCGGTAGTTGAACCCCTTTATCCTCTGCATGACCTGTCATTGCCACAGTAAATAGATGAAACCCACTAGCATGAGTAGGAGTTGTTTGAGCCCTGTTGTGCCTACTCATTCATGTTTGTTTGTCATGCCTGCTACTGCTTAGAGTTGAGTCAGGTCTGATTCATCGGGGATGAATCAGAGGTGTGTGAACATGTCCTACTGTGTGTGAGCTAAGTGTGTGAACACGATTTGGTAAAGGTAGCGGTGAGAGGCCATGTAGGAGTACATGGTGGGTTGTCTCATTGCAGCCGTCCTCAGGAACTGAGTTCTGTGTTTGTGATCCATGACCAGCTACTACCACACATTGGAATGCTTAAGTGCCCCTCTCGACTTATTAATCAACTTGATCTCTGTCCAGGAGTTGCAACTAGTTTCTGGTGTTTGTAGGTAGTGTTAGTAGTCTACCAAGTGGCACCAGGTACAGGTGGGCTTGGGAAAGACTAGGCACAGTGGCCCGGTGTACCAAGTGGCACCCGGTTGGTGGGCTTGGGAACCCTGCACACATCGTTTGGGGCCGTAAGCGACACCCCGACCGGATCTCCTTGCGGATGGAACCTGAATAGGCGATAAACCTGGACTAGAGACTTGTTCGGTTAGTCAGGTCGTGGCCGACTCCCTCGCCCGGCTTCCGCTTGAAGGTTGCCGAGGTACATGACGTGTACAGGGCGGTAAGTGGCGAGAGCGTGTGTGAAGAAGAACACCCCTGCAGGGTTAACATCATCTATTCGAATAGCCGGATTCCTCGGATATGGAAACTTGGACCCCTTGCATAGTTCATAGACAAGTGAAAGTGGATACTCTAAAATACGCAAGATAAGCGTGAGTGCTATGGATGGCGTTCTCGTAGGGAGACGGGAGCGGATCCATAGTGGTGTATTGATATGGTGAATATGTGGACTCGTGTGCGCCACCTCAAGAGAGTTACTTGCAGTCGTAGTTCAGGTTAGCCACCGAGTCAAAGCTGGCTTGCTGCAGTTAAACTCCACCATCCCCTTTGTTGATAATGATGCATATGTAGTTAGTTCTGATGTAAGTCTTGCTGGGTACATTTGTACTCACGTTTGCCTATTTTATGTTTTTGCAGAGAGACTTCAGTCTCACTAGTAGTTCCGCTTGGACTTCAACGTTTAGCTTGTTACCTCAGCTACGATCTTGTGCCCTCGGCAGGATCTGGTAGATAGTCAGGCTTTCAGCCTTTTTCATTTATAGATGTCTGTACTCAGACATGATAGCTTCCGCTTGTGCTTTGATTTGTATGCTCTGAGTGTTGGGTCATGAGACCCATGTTTGTAATATCTCGCTCCTCGGAGCCTAATGAATAAATACTTGAGTCGTAGAGTCATGTTGTGATGCCATGTTGTGTTTGCACATATCGAGCGTATTGTGTGTATGTTATTGAAATGCTTGGTATGTGTGGGATCTGACTATCTAGTTGTTTATCCTTAGTAGCCTCTCTTACCGGGAAATGTCTCCTAGTGTTTCCACTGAGCCATGGTAGCTTGCTACTGCTCCAGAACACTTAGGCTGGCCGGCATGTGTCCTTCTTTGTTCCCGTGTCTGTCCCTTCGGGGAAATGTCACGCGATGAATACCGGAGTCCTGTTAGCCCGCTACAGCCCGGTTCACCGGAGTCCTGCTAGCCCAGTGCTACAGCCTGGATTCACTCGCTGATGACCGACACGTTCGATGTTGGGTCATGGATGCCTGTCCCTGTAAGTTTGTGCCACTTTGGGTTTACGACTAGCCATGTCAGCCCGGGCTCCTTACCATATGGATGCTAGCGACACTATCATATACGTGTGCCAAAAGACGCAAACAGTCCCGGGCAAAGGTAAGGCGACACCCGTGGGAATACCGTGCGTGAGGCCGCAAAGTGATATGGGGTGTTACATGCTAGATCGATGTGGCATTGAGTCGGGGTCCTGACAGCGTTGGTATTAGAGCTTGACTGCCTGTAGGATTACCAAGCCAAACTGGTTGAAGTTGAGTCTAGAAATTCTTTAGTTATATAAGGGAATTGATTGTGGGATGGAACGTAAGGCTCTTTTTACTCCTTATACCTCATGGCCTTCTGATCTGAGTCATCATCTTATTTTTCCTACGGGGGTTAAGAACTAGGCCTTCTCCTCTTTCTATCAAGATCACGTGTTACTAATCCGTAGACTTACAAGATTGTTGGATTTAAGCTTGAGTTCAGTTTCTACTACTTCCGTATGTTAATTGTTGATCTCGAAACCTTGATATTGTGCTTCTGAGTGGTTATGCCACCATTTTTGTGAATGACTCAAATCTTTTCTGAGCATTTACAGCCGTTATGCTGTCCGAGTCATCCCAGGTTTCTAAATAGTCTGATGCATTTGCAAAATCCTTTTCCTCTGGTTTCGATGTTCCTTTATGCCAGCTCAATCACACTAATTGTTGAGTTGAGGTATTCTATTGCTTTGACATTTATGTTGGAGTTATTATTATGACCCTAGGTGTCTCAGGGGATCATCTAGTAGTCTAGCCATGTTTTGTGTCCCAGTGTGATGATTCTGGCTTTTATTCTCGAAAGCATCCCGTGATGCCACTTAGTAGTAGGTATTCTACTCCTTGGGTTTTGAACCCGAGATTCACCCTACTTACTTCATGTTGATAGTAATTGCTAGCTCCCTTAGGTTATTAGTAACCTTTGCGATAGTCCTTGAAGTCCGTGGTATCTTCTTCTTCCAAATACCATGAACTACTTATGGCAGAAGTTCCTCGTTGAACTGAACGATCACAACCAGAGTGCTCTGGATGAGTTCTCCATTATATATTGTGGCTCTGCCAGTTCTACCTTTCTGCATGGGTTATCCGGAAGAAATATGTTGAACTTCGTTCGACATGCTAAACCATGCATCCACAACTCAGAAAATCGTATGTTCCTTTGAGTTTTCCATCTTTAGTTGTTTTCTGGCCCTTGTATATCAATTGATATTCAGGAGTAGTTATGCATCCGTGTTCATCGTTGCCACTACTCTTGTGGTCTGTCAAGCCATTCCATTCAGGATGAATAGGGGAAACAAACTCCAGAACCTCATCCATATCTAGGATTGGGTCAAAGCAATTGTATTCCGCAGATCAAGTTGCAATCCAGCTTCTGGTCTGTTCTACCTTGAAGTATTACCATCTTTATATCAGGAATGTCATGGGAATTGCACACCATCTTATAAATTCTTGACGCAGTAATACTTCTTATCATCATTGATAATTTCTCAGTTTCCATGTCATTATAACCGGAATGCTGGCAAGCGAATCGTGGTGTGTGAAATCAATACTCCTAGCAACTCCGTTGCTTGGTAGTTAAATGGACAATAACGTCATCCTTAGTGAGTTGACGATTGAATCATCACCCTAAGGTTGATTGTGCTACCTAGTCCATTTTCCTGGTGCACTCCTCGATTGATGAGATAGGATTTTGTTAAGTCCTCGCTCATTTGATCATATCGTCTTGCCCTGAAAAGCAAGATTGTTCTCGAGCTTAGTAACATATCGGTGGTCCGTGATTTTCCGTATATCTTCTCGGAAGTATTACCAGGTTGTCACCTGACCGCTATGTTGAGTTCGTGATCAAGATGGTCTCCTGTAAACCACCCCTTCTCCAAGAATCTGTGTGGGATACCCCTGAGCTAGTTGGTCAAGCTAAACAACAACTTGGAGAGTTGGAAGATAAAAGCTTGCCTGACTTAGTTCATGTTAAGGGATATCTTTTTGTGTGTGTGTGTGTGTGTGTGTGTTGAAGAAAGATGGTATATTCATCAATTGGTCCTTGTGAACAATTGTTGGATCTATTATCTTACCCAAACCTTTGATTTAAGTATGGGCTATCGTCAAATCAAATCAGAACCAACGATGTTCGTAATGCTATCTTATTCGTGGTTTTTCCTCGAGCATACACCATTATATCTTTTGGTCTGACCAATGCTATCACCATGTTCACTTAACTATGGAATTCCTTTTAAAAAGGGAACCCGGATGAATTGTTGTTGAGCCCATTGACAACATCCTGGTCTTCTCCATAATTTTGCTGAACATTAAGCTAGTGTTGGAAACTTTTGAAAGCATCTGTTCATGCTAACTCATGAAGCATATGCTGGATGAAAGAAGTGACTTCCTTTGATTCACGTGCATTTGATGTAAGTTGCCGCCGTGGGTTTGAGAAAGGTTTGTTTTGTTTCCTCTAGAATCGTCCCAAGTCAGTCATGCAGGTGCAAAGTATACTATGGTTTGGTAGATTAATTACCTCCACTCCATGTGTGTTCCGTAGCACCCCAAGCCACTGACTGATTTGTTCTAGGAGAAGGAGTTCTTTTTAAGAGCTAACCCGGGCTTAATCAAGAACTTTGATATCCTCGATGATGGTTCCCAACCAGAACTCGGTAGTGTTTTATTATAAGACTACCATGTGGTCATGCTTGTCTGGGACAACATGTTCACATGTTTGTAGCAGAACCAGCTCATGTTTTGGAGCTTGCTATCGTAGTTTGTCCCTCGAGAATCTCGCAACATCATCTCGTCGATTTGTGTTGCAAACTTTCATTTTTCTTCCTAGACTCGATGAGTCTGGAATATCCTGACACCAACCAGATCTGAATCTCAGGCAGATATGATGGTTGGAACATTTTCCCAAGAACTATGATACCGATCCCTCGATAAGTGGTAAAGTGGATGTCGTGGCCAGCACCACCTAGCCGAAGGACCTATTATTGTAGTATCTTGATTGAAGAAGTTGGCCACCTTCCCATAAGGACTTCGTAGGATTTACTCCCTAGTTGTGCCTTATGATTGTTGTGTTCCGAAGTCTGACCTTTTACTTGATGTTCTAGATACCAAACCATGGGATGGGATACACTAGCACATCAAGGAGAACATTAGATGCGGAGTGCTAAATGTCTCTCGGTCGATCATCCAGCTTTTATTTCCTTGGCCCCGCCAAGGGTGAAATCTGAGAAAGTGTTATCTTCCTTTGCATCTGCATCATCCATCATCATTCATCATGGTAGTATGTTGTGTTGCCAGAATCCTTGACACGGATGTTGGTAAAACCTTGATGATTGTGGAATTGCTCAAGTTCTTGAGAGCACGCACAAGCGCTACGTGTTATCATCGGCACTAACTGGGATTGCTCTCAGTTTCCTCGGCAATGCTATGACCTTTTCAAACAGTGAATTCACCCTCTATTGTTGGGTTCTTCCCCAGTTACCAGAATCATTCCCAGCATTTGCATTTTGTTCCCAGCTTGCACCACCAATGTGCCATTCTACCATGGGTCTCTTCCATTTCCGGTGGTAAGCAAATTCATCCATTACGTTGTCTTCAACAAGGTAATCCACATCATCCAAGTCCGAGTATGCCATTCTACCGAACCCCTCCAAACGATCGCTCGAGATTTGCCTTAGGCTGGTATAAAGAGTTTCAATGGTCTCGGAATCAAAAGTAATTCTTTTTGCCACTTAAGGTAATAATCTACGAATCACCCTCCTCCAGGATGTTTCGTCGTGGTATCATGGCAACTCAACTCCTCGCTACGTTGCCAATCAATTACCACCTTCTTAAGCGTGAAATTGTTGTCTACCTAGTGAACCTTCGTCATCTGCTTCACTCCATTCACATGGATGTATGTTTAGTGTCTCAACCCGAGAGATGGTTCTATGTCTCATTCCGTGAGTTGTTCGACCTTCGAGAAGTTCGATCCTTCTAGAGTTTCCCTTTCCTCTTCTTGTCATGATTAGCTGAAGTTCTCGAAGCAAGACATCAAGACAATGATGGTGATCGAATCAACGCTCTTATGAAGTGCACCCTGGATCGTGAAGATTATACTAGTTTGCGTTTCCCCTTCATCTTACCCTACGCTTGAATCTCGGGACGAGATTTTTGTTTAGTAGGGGTGAGTTGTCACATCCCTAGCTGCTGGTAGTGCTCTAGGCTAGCTTCATGTGTGCATCATGTCTATATTTTCGAAACTTGAATTGAGGAAAATTGGAAGCCTCAAAACCCTAAATAAAAGTAGGGCAAAAACCCTAAAAATCTCATTCATTGTTCAAAAATGCTCTTCTTAAATGTTTGATAATTCTTGGCAAGGGTTCTGGTCCCAACCAAAATATTGAACATTTTTAAGGAATTATTTTTGGGACTTTGGATTTAATTCATTAGCTATTTGAATTTGAATTATATTCATATAATTAGAATATAATTTCAAATACCCCTGAAATATTTTATAAGCTTTTGGAAAAGTCCATCTAGCAATATAAAATATTCAGAGGAGTTTCTGGCATTGTTTGAATTATTTCAAATTCAAAACAGTGGCAAAATAATTAAATAAAAATAAAACAGAACAGAAAATTTAAAAAAGAGCAGAAGGACTTACCTGGCGCCCAATTACCTGGCCCAACTCCAGCTGGCGGCCCAGCCCGCCACCGCTACCCCCCCTGTCGCCTTCCTCCTCTGCCAGGAGGACGGGCACGCGCCCGGTGCGCGCGGCCACGCGCCCCAGCCACCTCCTCCCTGCCTGGCTGCCTCCTCCTCCCCTGGTCCCTCCCGCGATGCCACGCACCCCCGACCCCCTCTCACTTCTCCCTCGCTCTCTGGACCTCCCTCCCCCTCGCTCCTCTGCTTCCCCCCCATGACCGAGAGTCGCCGTCGCCGCCGCTCGCCATAGCCACGCCTACCGGCCACCCCACGCCTCGCAGACGCTCCGGAAAGCTCCGCCTCGTCTCCCTCTTCATCCCCACCCAGACGAAAGGCGCCGGAAGCCCCTGGATGCCGCTAGCTCCGCCATTCCCCTCCTCGGCCACCGAGGATCGCCGTCGTCAAATTCGTCGCCGTGCGGCCTTCCCCGAGCTCGCCGACCCCTCCGTTCGATCCACTGTGAGCCCCTCTTCCTCTTCCCCCTTCTCTCAAGCTCGCGCTCATCCCCTAGCTTCTTTCTCCACCACGGCCGATTGCTCCTCGCCGCCGGCCATGGCGCTGCCGTGGCCAGGGTCACCCCAGCTTGCACCCGAGCATGTTACCAAGTTCGCCGCCCTCTCAGGAGCCCGCAGAGCCCTTCCGTTTTCCCTCTAGTGCACCGCAGCGCCGTGTTCGACCTCGGCCGAACTCCGGCGGCCACCTAGGTCGTCGCCGGCGCCGATTCCGGCCGCCCCAACCCCAACCGACTCCACAGGAAGACGCGGCGCCCTTCCAGCTATCCGTAGAGCCCCTCCTCCGTCCGTTTGGTCGCCGGAGCAAGAAACACGAAGGCCTCCGCCGCCTCGGCCTCGCCGGCGACTCACCGCCGGCGGGTTAGGCCCTGTTGACCAGGGGTTTGACCCCCCTGGGTCGATGACAGGTGGGGCCAGCCCCTGTTAATTAGTTTAGTTTTTTCTAACTTTTTTAGCCATTGACTCGCTGACCTGCGGGCCCGGCCCGGCTAATTAAACTAGGTTAGGTTTAAGTTATATTAGGATTAGCCATAGTCACTGACCAGTGGGCCCCACTGGTCAGGTTTGACCCGGACCGGCCCCTGTTGACTTGCTGACGTCATGCCAACGTCATGCTGACGCAGTAATGTTTTCTGGATTTAATTTAATTCTGAAATTCCAGAAAGTTGTATAAACTTCTAAAAATCATAAAAATTCAACCGTAACTCCAAATTAAATAATTTATATATGAAAAATTATCAGAAAAATTCAAGGAATCTATCTGTACCATTTCCATGCATGTTATAACAACTTATCACTACTGTTTAGGACAAATGAAGTGAATGTCATTTAAATAATCACATATGGGGTTTGAATTTGAATCTTGTATTCAAACCAACCCCATTTAACTTGTTGCTAGATGCATTAGCCCAAAACACATTCATTTTGCCATGTCATGATCATGCATCATATTGTGCATTGCATTGATTGTGTTTCTTCTGTGTTGCCGGAACTTGCCCCCTCTCGATAGACGTGATACCAACGATGAGTTCGATGACACCGATGAAGAGCTATATTATCTTCAGAAGTGCCAGGCAAGCAAAACCCCCTTGTTCATTCCGATAAAATCCCACTCTCTCGCTCCTGCTCTCTTTTACTGCATTAGGACAACACCGATTCAACTGTTACATGCTGCGGTAGTTGAACCCCTTTATCCTCTGCATGACCTGTCATTGCCACAGTAAATAGATGAAACCCACTAGCATGAGTAGGAGTTGTTTGAGCCCTGTTGTGCCTACTCATTCATGTTTGTTTGTCATGCCTGCTACTGCTTAGAGTTGAGTCAGGTCTGATTCATCGGGGATGAATCAGAGGTGTGTGAACATGTCCTACTGTGTGTGAGCTAAGTGTGTGAACACGATTTGGTAAAGGTAGCGGTGAGAGGCCATGTAGGAGTACATGGTGGGTTGTCTCATTGCAGCCGTCCTCAGGAACTGAGTTCTGTGTTTGTGATCCATGACCAGCTACTACCACACATTGGAATGCTTAAGTGCCCCTCTCGACTTATTAATCAACTTGATCTCTGTCCAGGAGTTGCAACTAGTTTCTGGTGTTTGTAGGTAGTGTTAGTAGTCTACCAAGTGGCACCAGGTACAGGTGGGCTTGGGACAGACTAGGCACAGTGGCCCGGTGTACCAAGTGGCACCCGGTTGGTGGGCTTGGGAACCCTGCACACATCGTTTGGGGCCGTAAGCGACACCCCGGCCGGATCTCCTTGCGGATGGAACCTGAATAGGCGATAAACCTGGACTAGAGACTTGTTCGGTTAGTCAGGTCGTGGCCGACTCCCTCGCCCGGCTTCCGCTTGAAGGTTGCCGAGGTACATGACGTGTACAGGGCGGTAAGTGGCGAGAGCGTGTGTGAAGAAGAACACCCCTGCAGGGTTAACATCATCTATTCGAATAGCCGGATTCCTCGGATATGGAAACTTGGACCCCTTGCATAGTTCATAGACAAGTGAAAGTGGATACTCTAAAATACGCAAGATAAGCGTGAGTGCTATGGATGGCGTTCTCGTAGGGAGACGGGAGCGGATCCATAGTGGTGTATTGATATGGTGAATATGTGGACTCGTGTGCGCCACCTCAAGAGAGTTACTTGCAGTCGTAGTTCAGGTTAGCCACCGAGTCAAAGCTGGCTTGCTGCAGTTAAACTCCACCATCCCCTTTGTTGATAATGATGCATATGTAGTTAGTTCTGATGTAAGTCTTGCTGGGTACATTTGTACTCACGTTTGCCTATTTTATGTTTTTGCAGAGAGACTTCAGTCTCACTAGTAGTTCCGCTTGGACTTCAACGTTTAGCTTGTTACCTCAGCTACGATCTTGTGCCCTCGGCAGGATCTGGTAGATAGTCAGGCTTTCAGCCTTTTTCATTTATAGATGTCTGTACTCAGACATGATAGCTTCCGCTTGTGCTTTGATTTGTATGCTCTGAGTGTTGGGTCATGAGACCCATGTTTGTAATATCTCGCTCCTCGGAGCCTAATGAATAAATACTTGAGGCGTAGAGTCATGTTGTGATGCCATGTTGTGTTTGCACATATCGAGCGTATTGTGTGTATGTTATTGAAATGCTTGGTATGTGTGGGATCTGACTATCTAGTTGTTTATCCTTAGTAGCCTCTCTTACCGGGAAATGTCTCCTAGTGTTTCCACTGAGCCATGGTAGCTTGCTACTGCTCCGGAACACTTAGGCTGGCCGGCATGTGTCCTTCTTCGTTCCTGTGTCTGTCCCTTCGGGGAAATGTCACGCGATGAATACCGGAGTCCTGTTAGCCCGCTACAGCCCGGTTCACCGGAGTCCTGCTAGCCCAGTGCTACAGCCTGGATTCACTCGCTGATGACCGACACGTTCGATGTTGGGTCATGGATGCCTGTCCCTGTAAGTTTGTGCCACTTTGGGTTTACGACTAGCCATGTCAGCCCGGGCTCCTTACCATATGGATGCTAGCGACACTATCATATACGTGTGCCAAAAGACGCAAACGGTCCCGGGCAAAGGTAAGGCGACACCCGTGGGAATACCGTGCATGAGGCCGCAAAGTGATATGGGGTGTTACATGCTAGATCGATGTGGCATTGAGTCGGGGTCCTGACATAAAAAACCTCTATGCTCGATGCCTTAAATTTGCCTCGGAATGCCGAGTGGTTTTTGTAACCGATAAACCTTAACATGCTTGGTGCCTGAGCACTTCTGGATCCGTAGGACGTTATCTGAACTTGGGTTTGCTGTTGATTATGTTTGCTTCTGCCTTCGAACGATCATTGTCCTTCGCTCGGAATATATACTAGTGTTTGTGATGCACCTTTGCAGGTAGGGACGGAGCACAAATTGCAATCGACTTGTACTCGTCATGCTTAGGCGAGCACTGGGCTGCAGCTAAGCCCCCGAGTGGGAGGTTTGCTCTCCACTTGGTAGGATTTCAAAAACTTAGGCGAACACTGGGCTGCAGCTAATCCCCCGAGTGGGAGGTTTGCTCTCCACTCGGTAGGATCTCAGAAACTTAGGCGAGCACTAGGCTGCAGCTAAGCCCCTGAGTGGGAGGTTTTCTCTCCACTAGGTAGGATTTCAGAAACTTAGGCGAGCACTGGGCTGCAGCTAAGCCCGTGAGTGGGAGGTTTGTTCCCCACTCGGTAGGATTTCAGAAACTTAGGCGAGCACTGGGCTGTAGCTAAGCCCCCGAGTGGGAGGTTTGCTCCCCACTCGGTAGGATTTCAGAAACTTAGGCGAGCACTGGGCTGCAGCTAAGCCCCCGAGTGGGAGGTTTCCTCACCACTCGGTAGGATTTTCAAGAACTTAGGCGAGCACTGGGCCGCAGCCAAGCCCCCGAGTGGGAGGTTTGCTCTCCACTCGGTAGGATTTTCATGGCGCAACACTAAAGGAGAAGGCTGCAGTCGACCTGCGCTTTGTCCTCCTTGCGGAGCGCACGTTGTATTTGTGGTGTAGCTCAGAAGGAGAAGGTAGCAGTCGACCTGCGCTTCATCCTCCTTGCAGAGCACATGTTGTATTTGTGGCGTAGCTCGGAAGGAGAAGGTAGCAATCGACCTGCGCTTCGCCCTCCTTGCGGAGCGCATGTTGTATTTGTGGCGTAGCTCGGAACGAGAAGGTAGTAGTCGACCTGCGCTTCGTCCTCCTTGCGGAGCACACGTTGTATTTGTGGCGTAGCTCGGAAGGAGAAGGTAGCAGTCAACCTGCGCTTCGCCCTCCTTGCGGAGCGCACGTTGTATTTTATACTTAGGCGAACACTAGGTTGCAGCTAAGCCCCCGAGTGGGAGGCTGGCTCACCACTCGGCAGGATTTTGTTTAAACTTAGGCGAGTACTTGGACTGCAGCTAAGCCTCCGGGTGGAAGGCTGGCTTACCACTCGGTAGGATTTTTTTTAAACTTAGGCGAGTGCTTGGACTGCAGCTAAGCCTCCGAGTGGAAGGCTGGCTTACCACTCGATAGGATTTTGTTTAAACTTAGGCGAGTGCTTGGACTGCAGCTAAGCCTCCGAGTGGAACGCTGGCTTGCCACTCGGTAGGATTTTGTTTAAACTTAGGCGAAACGGATTCGCGGCTAAGCCTCTGAGTGGAAGGCTGGCTTACCACTCGGTAGGATTTTGTTTAAACTTAGGCGAAACGGATTCGCAGCTAAGCCTCCGAGCGGGAGGCTGGCTCACCACTTGGTAAGGATTTTTTACAAACTTAGGCGAAACGGATTCGCAGCTAAGCCATCCACTGGGGCATTGATTTATGTGAACAAAAGTAACAACAATCACTGGGAAATTATAAAACTCTTGTCTTTGATAAATAAACTACAGAAGTACTTTTATTACAACTGGTCCGAGTGAATACTTAAGTATAAAAGGGGCGGAGCAGGTCCGCATTCCAAGCTCGTGGCTCATCAATCTGGCGATCGACGTTGTAAAGACGGTATGCTCCGTTGTGGAGAACTTTGGTAACAATGAAGGGGCCTTCCCAAGTAGGGGCGAGTTTGTGCGGCTTCTGTTGGTCCACTCGGAGGACCAAGTCTCCTTCTTGGAAGGCTCGACTCCTCACATTTCTGGCGTAGAATTGGCGCAAGTCTTGCTGATGAAGGGTCGATCGGATCATGACCATCTCTCTTTCCTCTTCCAGAAGGTCGACTGCATCCTGCCGGGCTTGTTCTGCTTCGGCTTCAGAGTAGAGCTCGATCGCGGTGCATTGTGAAGCAGGTCACTTGGCAGAACTGCTTCAGCTCCGTAGACCAGAAAGAACGGGGTCCTCCCAGTCGACTGATTTGGAGTAGTCCTCAATCCCCAAAGAACTGATGGAAGTTCGTCAACCCACGCGCATGGCGCGTGCTTGAGGTCACGCATCAACCGGGGTTTCAGTCCTTTGAGAATTAGGCCGTTTGCTCTTTCTGGTTGTCCATTCGACTGGGGGTGGGCGACTGAAGCGTAGTCGACTCTAGTGCCTTGAGAAGCGCAGAAGGCTTTGAACTGATCAGAATTGAAGTTTGACCCATTATCGTTGATGATGCTATGCGGAACTCCATATCTGAATATTAATTCTCTGATGAAGCTGATGGCAGTGCCCTCATCAAGATTTTTAATGGGCTTGGCTTCGATCCACTTGGTGAACTTGTCGACTGCCACCAGTACATGGGTGAAGCCGGTCCTACCAGTTCTCAGTGGTCCAACCATATCTAACACCCAAACAGCAAAAGGCCAGACGATTGGGATGGTCTTCAAGGCTGAGGAGGGTTTGTGCGACATGTTGGAGTAGAACTTACATCCTTCACACTTGTCGACTATCTCTTTCGCCATTTCATTTGCTCTGGGCAAGTAAAAACCCGCTCGGTATGCTTTAGCCACAATGGTCCAAGAGGACGCATGATGGCCACAGGTCCCCGAGTGGATGTCGTTGAGAATCATTCAACCCTCTTCTGGTGTTATGCAATTCTGGCTGACTCCAGTCGCATTTTCTCTGTACAACTATCCCCTCATGACAGTAAAGGCTTTGGATCGACGGATGATCTGCCGAGCCTCTTCTTCATTCTCTGGGAGCTCTTTCCTTAGAATATACGCGATGTAAGGCACTATCCAGTCAGGAGTGATAACCAGAACTTCCATGATTAAGTCGACCACAGCTGGGACCTCAACTTCAGTCGGATCTGTGGCGCTTTTTGGCTGTAGGGCTTCTTCAGTGAAAGGATCTTCTTGAACCGACGACGTGTGAACATGCTCCAAAAACACACCACTCGGGATGGCTTATCTTTTGGAACCTATCTTTGCCAAGTCATCAGCTGCTTGGTTTTTCAGTCGGGGAACATGATGGAGCTCTAATCCCTCGAATTTCTTCTCCAGCTTTCTGACTGCATTGCAGTAACCAGTCATAGCTAGGCTTCTGACGTCCCACTCCTTCATCACTTGGTTAACTACCAAATCTGAGTCGCCGTAGACCATGAGGCAACGGACGCCGAGTGAAATGGCCATACGCAACCCATACAAAAGTGCTTCGTATTCTGCTTCGTTGTTGGAAGAACCAAAGTCAATCTGGAGTACATATCTGAGCTTATCTCCTCGGGGGGAAACCAACACTACCCCGGCACCGGAACCATTCAGCATTTTAGAGCCATCAAAGAACATAGTCCAGTGCTCCGAGTGAACTTGAGTCGATAACTGCTGCTCAGTCCACTCGGCGAGGAAATCTGCTATTGATTGGGACTTGATAGCTTTCTTTGCCTCAAATCTGTTATCTCAGGGAAGGAGTTCAATCGCCCATTTTGCCACTCGACCAGTTGCGTCTCTGTTGTGCAGAATCTTTGATAAGGGGGCGTCGCTGACGACTGTGATGGTATGGTCAGAGAAGTAGTGAGCAACTTTCTTCGTGGTCATATAAATCCCATATACAAGTTTCTGATAGTGAGGGTATCGTTGCTTTGATGGGGTCAGGACTTCGGAAATATAGGATACTGGGCGCTAAACTTTGAAGGTTTTCCCTTCTTCTTCTCGCTCGACCGTAAGTAGTGTATTGACAACTTGTCCTGTGGATGCAATGTAAAGCAGCAAAGGCTCCTTGCTGATTGGGGCAGGAAGCACCGGCTGGGTGGAAAGCAGGGTTTTTAACTCTGCAAACACTGCGTCAGCTTCAGGAGTCCACTCGAACTTGTCTGACTTCTTCATCAGTTGGTAAAGAGGCAATGACTTCTCACCGAGACGAGAGATGAATTGACTTAAAGTAGCCAAGCAACCAGTAAGCTTCTGAACATCGTGCACACGCACAGGTCATTTCATTCGGAGTATAGTGCCCACTTTCTCTGGATTTGCATTGATTCCTCTTTCGGAAACGAGAAAACCGAGTAACTTTCCGCCAGGAACTCCGAATGTGCACTTGGATGGATTAAGCTTGATATCATACCTCCCGAGGTTGGCAAATGTTTCAGCGAGGTCAGTCAGCAGGTCGGAACCTTTCCGTGACTTGAACACAATGTCATCCATGTATGCTTCCACATTTCGACTGATTTGAGTGAGCAAACACTTCTGAATCATCCTCATGAACGTGGCTCCGGCATTCTTGAGGCCGAATGGCATGGTGACATAACAGAAGCACCCAAATGGGGTGATGAAAGCTGTTTTGATCTCATCGGGTCCATACAGACGGATCTGATGGTATACGGAATAGGCGTCTAAGAAAGACAGTCGCTCACACCCCGCAGTCGAGTCGACTATTTGATCGATGCGGGGAAGAGGAAAATGATCTTTCGGGCAGGCCCGATTGATATGTTTAAAGTCAATGCACATGCGAAGTTAGTTGTCCTTTTTGGGGACCATGACAACATTGGCGAGCCACTCGGAGTGGTAAATCTCTCGGATAAACTCTGCTGCTAAGAGCCGAGCCACCTCTTCGCCAATAGCCTTCCTTTTCTGGACGGCGGACCATCGCAGATGTTCCTTGACAGGTTTTGCCTTTGAATCGACTCGCAGACGATGCTCAGCCAGCCCCCTGGGTACACCTGGCATGTCAGAAGGTTTCCATGCAAAGATGTCCCAGTTCTCACGGAGGAACTGGATGAGCGCTTCTTCCTATTTGGGGTCGAGTGTTGTGGAGATGTGAGTCGGAGCAGCGTTGGGGTCGGTCGGGTGGATGTGAACTGGTTTTGTCTCACCGGACGACTGAAATGCTGATTCCGTAGCGGGCTTCTTGGCTCGCAACAAATCACTCGGGTCTGCATTCCTCTGGTGTTCCTGCCACTCTTCTGCCACCATATGAGCATCGGCGATCTTTGAGTCTTTCTGGAAGCACTCTTCTGCCTTCTTGCGATTACCAGTAACAGTGATCACACCTTTAGGGCCAGGCATCTTCAATTTGAGGTACACGTAACATGGTCGAGCCATAAAACATGCATAAGCTGGCCTGCCCAAAATAGTGTGGTAGGCACTCTGGAAGTCTACAACCTCAAATGTCAGTTTTTCTTTGCGGAAGTTCTTGGAATCACCAAAAACCACATCGAGAGCAATCTGGCCGAGTGATGCAGCCTTCTTGCCAGGAATGACTCCATAGAAACTCATGTCGCTTGCGCTGAGTCTGGACATCGGAATGCCCATTCCTTTCAGCGTCTCAGCGTACAATATATTCAAACTACTGCCACCATCCATCAACACTTTAGTCAGTCGAGTGCCCTCAACGACTGGGTCGACCACCAGAGCTTGCCTCCCAGGGGTGGCTATGTGCGTCGGGTGATCAGACTGGTCAAATGTGATGGCTGTCTGAGACCACTTCAGATAATTAGGTGTCGCTGGAGCAACCATATTCACCTCTTGGTTTATCACTTTCAGTCGACTTTTGCTCTCAACGTCAGCAAAAATCACCAGAGTAGAATTGACCTAAGGGTATTCCTCGTCACTATCCTCCTTGTCCTTAGCTTTGTCCGACTCCTTTTCCCTATCCTTCGACTGTTTCCCCTAGAACTGCTGTATCAGAAGTCGACACTATCGAGTGGTATGCTTCGGGTAAATGAAATTACCCTCTTCATCTTTCTTCGTGTGGATGTGACACGGCAAGTCCATCACGTCATTTCCCTCTTTATCCTTCATTTTCTTGGGGTTCCAAGTACCTTTGGCTTTCCTTTGAACTTTCCTTGAGTCACGGCCAAGGTTTCTCCAGGAGCAGCTGGCTCGGCTTTCCGCTTTTGCTTCCGACTGGAGTTCCTTCCTCCAGTATCCTGGGCGACTGACTTGTGCTTGCCGCTCCGGAGCCGATCCTCTTCCTCACCATTGGCATATTTGGTGGCTATCTCCATCATTCGACTCAGAGACATGTCTCCGGTTCGACCAAATTTTAGGCTTAGCTCTCTGTACTTTACGCCTTCCTTGAAGGCGCAGACTGCCTGGTGATCAGATACATTCTCCATTGTGTGATGCAATGTGATCCATCTTTGGATGTAATCTCTCAAAGTCTCATTCGACTTCTGCACACAAGATTGCAGCTCTGTCAGTCCTGCTGGTCGCTTGCATGTTCCTTTGAACGTCCTGACAAACACTCGGGAGAGTTCTTCCCACGTGTAAATGCTGCTGGGTGTCAACTAATTCAGCCATGCCCTGGCTGATCCTTCCAACATAAGAGGCAGATGTTTCATGGCCACCTCATCATTTCCGCCACCGATCTGGACAGCCACTCGGTAGTCCTCAAGCCAAGTATCGGGCTTATACTCACCATTGAACTTGCTGACTCTTGTCGCCAACCTGAAGTTTGGAGGAATCACTGCGGCTCGGATGGCTCTGCTGAAACACTCTGGTCCGGAGACATGCACTCGGCTGCTGGTGGGTACATCTCTGTCGTTGCCCTCTCTGTGGGCTCTGTTCCGGTCGACCAAACCTTGAACGATGATGGATCTCGCATCAAAGCCCGGTTCCCTGGGGTCGACTGGGATTCTTCGTCTGCCACTGTGCTGGCGCCTATCATCCTGCTGTCGAGGCCCATAGGATCCACCCCTTGGAGGAGGAGTGGGCGCTCGACGTCGATCGTTGCGATTGAATCGGTGATCATACTACTCATGGTTCCTGTACTGATCATGCCGGTCACCACGCCCTTCACGCCTCGGGGGCGATCTGGGGCTATGAGCCGACTGGACCGTATTCGCTGCCACAGATCTGCTATGAATCCTGTTCCGCGGCTGCGATACAGCTGAATTCTGATCTCCTGCTGCCCGGAGCAAATCTCTAATCTGCATCAAGCCTCTGCCAGCCTCTGACTAGGAAGGCTGAATTGATTCTGCTATACGGGCTGCAGCTGCTAAATTCTGAATCGGAGTTCGATATACCTGAGTCGGAGGTGGAAAGAGCTGGCGTCGACAGGAGTCAGGAATCCGTTGCCGCGCGCGCTCGTCGAGTGCCCGCTGAAGGTTCTCTAGTCGAGTGCGCTCAGCCAGGTTGGCCAAGCGCGCGTCCTCCAAGGCGCGAGCCTCAGGGGTTTCTCCAACGATAGGAGTGTGAAGGGCATCCATGTTCCGGTGGCGAAGTTCCTCCCTCTGCAGCGAATTGAGGGGCTGAGGAAGGTACTCCTCATGGGGATGCGACGAATTGCCTCCGCCGTTACCTCCCTTGGCACCGGGAAAGCTGGGAGGACCGTGTGGTCCATTGACCATCAAGACCTGCACTGCTGGATCACTGCTGTCGCACTCGGATGCAGACTCTGCGGAGCCAGTTAACAGGTCGAACAGGCCGTAGAGAGATTCATCGGGCTCGACTGCCGCGACTTGGGCGGTGGTTGACTGGCGAGCCACCGCGTGCCTCACCCACCGCTGAAGCCTCGACCGACCGGAGCGCTTGCGCCGGCGGGAAGTTGGGAGGGAGGATGACACAAAAACCGGTCGATACTGGGTCGACGGTTGCCACAGGAGGACACCGCGGACGCACGCGCGAAAGTGCGTCGCTCCACGGACTGGGAGCGCGTCGACGTCGAGCGGAGCCTCCTGAAGCCAGGCAGAGTGGTCGGCGATGAACGTGAGTGCGCCGAGACGGATCTCGCGGCCCTCGACCAAAACTCCGCCTGAAACCATGATGAAGGTGATCGGAAAAAATTGCAACTTCTCCAATAAATCGCTAAGACACCTGCCCCATGGTGGGCGCCAACTATCATGGTTCTAAGTCTGACAGCAGTGTAGGGGGGGGGGTACTAAAGAGAGGCAAGATCCTAGCTATGGAGTAGTTGTACACACAATAGTTTTACGAGTTCGGGCCCTTCTCGGAGGAAGTAACAGCCCTACGTCTCGGTGCCCGGAGGCGGTCGACTGGATTATATGTGTGAGAGTTACAGGGGTGCGAACCCTTCTGCCTGTGGTGGGGGGTGGCTTATATAGAGTGCGCTAGGACCCCAGCCAGCCCACGTAGCAGAGAGTTCAATGTACATAAAGGCCAGACGTTACTGGTAACGCCTTACATAAAGTGATATCATGGCCATAAAGACTACTTCATAACAGACCGTTTGGATGTTGAGTGACCTTAGATCCTCTGGTGGTCGAGTGAGTCTTCATGGTCGACTGTCTTTGAGTCCGTCGAGTGGAATCCTTCCAGGTCGACTGAAAGGTAGTTTCTTCTAGAGATGTCCTTGGGTAGGGTACTTTGGACAGGTCCGTGACCCTACCCTAGGTACATGACCTCATCAGTCAGGACCTCAGTCCATCTGTCTGTGAGCAGATCTTGATCAGCTTGGAGCTGCTGCTGCTGCTTTTCCAGGCTTCTTGCAGTGGCTATAAGCCGGCGCTTGAAGCGCTCCTGCTCTACAGGATCCTCAGGCACACCAAATTCATCGTCGCCGAGGCTCACCTCGTCTTCGGAGGGAGGCATATAGTTGTCATCCTCCAAGTATCCGTCCATCGCCTGTTCATCTGGGCTGACATGCCTGTCTTCATGTTCGGCCTGCTCGAAGGTAGGCTGATCAGGATTGTATTCATCTTCGGCTCCATCCGGATTGTTTTCGTCTCCTGTGTCGGTATTGCTGTGGCGGGGCTTAGAGCGGCACCGATGACGCCCATGCTTTGGTTGCTTCCCTAAGGATTTGTCCTCTATTGCCTCATCGCCATTGTTTTCTTTGGGAGTGTCCACCATATATATATATATATATATATATATATATATATCATACGAGGAGGTGTCTGTCCAGCGCCCTATGGGCAGTGGTTCCTGTTCTTCTCCTCCATCGTCGTCCATATCATCGATGTCTTCGGAGTCGAAGTCAAGAACGTCGGTCAAATCATCAACAGTGGCAATGAAGTGGGTGGTGGGTGGGTAACGAATTTCTTCGTCGCCTGCTTCCCACTTGAGCCGAACATAGTTTGGCCAAGGGTCTCCTGACAAAGAGAGAGACCTTACTGAATTCAGCACGTCGCCGAAGGGCGGGTGCTGAAAGATATCTGCAACGGTGAACTCCATTACTGGAGCGCAATCGGATTTGATGGGCCTGGATGCGCATGGTCCAAAACCTACGGCCGGACACAAGTCCGGGGGTCCGGTGACACAGATTTCCTTAGAGGTGGAGTCTGTGTTCGGCTCTACCGCCGATGAGTATGCGGCCTCCGGGGGGGGGGGGTTCATCCATCCATCCTCGGTCACGCAATCTGCCCCAGATTTAGGTCCGGAGCTACTCCAGGTGCGATATCCCGAATACTGTCCGACAACAGATCTAAGTCGTGCTCGTCGTGACCGTTCGACACTCCTAGCGTAGGCCCGAATCGGTCGAAGATCAAGTCTTCTCGTATATCAGTCGTGTAATTCAAGTTTCTGAACCTAACGTGATGGCCAGGGGCGTAGCTCTCGATCTATTCCAGATGGCCAAGCGAATTGGTCCGTAGTGCGAAGAGCCGAACACGAAGATCTGTCTGGGGAGAGAAGTCTCACCCTGGACCGCGTCATTGTTGATGATTAAAGGAGCCATCAAGCCTTGCAGTGACGACACAGAGGAATTCTCAATGAAAGCACCAATGTCGGTTTCAAAACCGGCGGATCTTGGGTAGGGGGTCCCGAACTATGCGTCTAAGGCTAATGGTAACAGGAGGCAGGGGACACAATGTATTACCCAGGTTCGGGCCCTCTCGATGGAGGTAATACCCTACTTCCTGCTTGATTGATCTTGATGATATGAGTATTACAAGAGTTGATCTACCACGAGATCATAGAGGCTAAACCCTAGGAGCTACCCTATGATTATGATCATTCTCGTCCTATGGACTAAACCCTCCGGTTTATATAGATACCGGAGGAGGCTAGGGTTACATAGAGTCGGTTACAGAGAAGGAGATCTAATATCCGAATCGGCGAGCTTGCCTTCCACGCAAAGGAGAGTCCCATCCGGACACGGGACGAAGTCTTCAATCTTGTATCTTCATAGTCCAACAGTCTGGCCAAAGTACATAGTCCGGCTGTCCGGATACCCCTAATCCAGGACTCCCTCAGGGGGCGCTCTATTACCTTGTGGGCCACACGTGGCTCCGTCTGACCTAATTCCACCTATATAAATTCTCTAATATCGGGAAACCCCCAGAGAGCCACCTGAAACCCTTTTTCCGCCGCCGTAGGCTTCTTTCTTCCGCGATCCCATCTAGAGGCCTTTTCTGGTACTATGCCAGAGGGGGAGTCGATCACGGAGGGCTTCTACATCATCCTTGCTACCTTTCAATGATGCGCGAGTAGTTTACCACAGACCTATGAGTCCATGGATAGTAGCTAGGTGGCTTCTTCTCTTCTCTTTGATCTTCAATACGATGTTCTCCTCGATCTTCTTGGAGTTCTATCCGATGTAATCTTTTTTGCGGGGTGTTTGTTGGGATCCGATGAATTGTGGGTTTATGATCAGATTATTCACTCAAAGTAATTGAGTCTTTTCTGAACTTTATTATGCATGATTATGATAGCTTTGTATTTCTCTTCAGTCTATCCGTTTGGTTTGGCCAACTAGATTGATTTATCTTCAGTGGGAGAGGTGCTTTGCAATGGGGTTCAATCTTGCGGTGTCATCACCTCGTGACAGAAGGGGTAGTGAGGCACGTATTGTATTGTTGCTACTAAGGATAAAAGGATGGGGTTTATTCACATTGCTTGAGTTTACTTTGTCTATAGCATGTCATCTTGCTTAAATCGTTACTTTGTTTGTCATGAACTTAATACCATTGATGCATGCTGGATAGCGGTCGATTGGCGGAGTAATAGTAGTAGATGCAGGCAGGAGTTGGTCTACTTGTCACGGACGTGATGCCTATATGTGTGATCATTGCCATGAATAACGTCACAACTATGCACTTTTCTACCAATTGCCCAACAGTAATTTGTTTACCCACCGTATGCTATGTGTTCGAGAGAGAAGCCTCTGGTGAAAATTATTGCCCCCGGGTCTACTTTTACCATATCATAAAAACTAAAAATACTTTGCTGCAATTTATTTTACTTTTATTTTATTTCACAATTATCTATCTATCTATACAAGATTTGATCAGCAACGAGTTGAAGGGGATTGACAACCCTCTTGCCCATGTTGGGTGCAAGTATTTTCTTTGTGTGTGCAGGTGCTACTGACGAGAGATTGCTTGGTTCTCCTATTGGTTCGATAACCTTGGTTATCATTGAGGGAAATACTTATCTCTACTGTATTGCATCTCCTCTCTTCTTCAGGAGAAAATCCAATGCAGTTTACAAGTAGCAGGAAGAGTTTCTCGCGCCGTTGCCGGGGAGACATCATCAAATTCTTGCCAGGTTCCTGCATACAAACTATCATCTACTTGCTCTACTTTTTGTTTGCCTAGTTATGCTATCCTTATCATTGACACACCAAAACAGGAAGTGAAAAAACAAAAGTGAAGATATATTGATCCTCATCCGCCTACTAATCTTTTCAAACTTGCTGCATATTGTAAACCAATAGCTAACAATTAAATAGTGATAAAAGAAAATGCTATTGGGATACTTTTATTGAATGAAAAGCATAATTGCAGTTTTGTTAGTATAAATTCTATGGATGTCAATTATGCTAATGATCGTGATTGGGGTGATGATCATGATGTTTATTATCATCTTGAAAATTCTCAATCTTGTAATGAATCTATTATTGATGATAAAATTTGTAATACTATTAAAAGTGGGTTTGGAAGAGTGTCAACTTTAGGTAATAATAACCGCACATATTGGAGAGTGTTCATTCTTATGAAATTTTTCATAAAAGTGGGCTTGGAGAGGTTATGACTTTAGTTGATGTTAATCCCACTATTTTGGAAGAGTATAATAAATTTATGTATGTGGATCATAGAAAGAATGTTTTATATGATAGAGGTATTGTTAAATTTGAATATGATCCTACATTTAATAATTTTGTGAGAGGTAATTATGGTTATAAAAATCTTCATGTCACTAAAATACCTCTCTTTACATTGAAATAATTAATGCTTCATTCTTCCTATTTGCATATGCTAGATATTGCTTATCTTGAAAATTTGTTTTCCTATAAAATGCCTATGCAAGGAAGAGGGTTAGACTTAATTGTGGTTTTTGCATGTTGTATGATGCTGTCTTTGCATATCAGTTCTTATTTATGCTAGCATCATTTAGACACTCGAGCCTATCTTAATGGATATAAAGAATGAGCTTGTTGGGAGACAACCCAGTATTTATCTTTATGATTTGTTTTGGTGTGTTGACATAATTATTGCTACTATTATGATTTTTGTTTTTATGTTTTAATTAGTATTTGTGTCTGTTTGACACGAGAAAAAAATCTAATTATCACACTCCGTGAGAAGGGAAGAGAACGAGTCCGATTTCTCTCATGCGTCAGGGAAAAGGATGTGGGCCTGCGAGTGTACCATCGTACACAATGAAACCAAAGAGATGGGAACAATATTTTATTAATATCAAGAATAACAAATACAATTGTTGATATGCGCTCCGTGGCCTACTAGCGCGGCCAGCCTGACTGTGGTGATGTGCGGTCTCCTGATTCCCGGGGCCTCGGAAGGCTCTCGGTTAATTACTCTTGTGGGTTGCTCCATGAGATACCTCCAATTAAGTCGTGTGGTCGTCTTCGTCGTCTTCGCTTCACATTCTCCATGCATGATGATGATAATGATGATGATGCGTGTGAAGTGTGGGCAGCGGCAAAGCTCGTGTCCTCATAGGTACACGTGCCGCTCAAAACATGGCTTTGTCCTAGCCACGTTCGCCCTCGTCGTTGCGCCTCACCGGTCCTGAAAACGTTGATGTAGTAGGTGTTGATGTTGCATGGGTCCTGCTCTGCTCGGACTTCTTGACGATGTTAAGGCTTCGTCAGGGTATGCAAGGGGTTCGCCTCGCGGGAGTATTCCTATGGAGACCGGCATCGGTGTAAAACCAACGCACGCTTGCATCGGCATGGCCGGTGTGGTTGGCGCCTCATCTCAACTAGACACCGAGGTTACGACAGTCTGCAAAGAAAAAGACTCCGCCTCACGATGTTGTAAAAGGTAACATCTTAGATTGGTGTTGTTGATGCCTCGTCTTGGCTAGTCGTTGTATCCGGTGGTCTGCCAAGACAAGGATCACACTGCCTATAAGCCCGGTGTCATGTATGCCATAGTGGATGCACCTCATCTCGGCTGGATGCCGTATTCGGTGGTCTGCCAAGACAAGGAAAAAACATCACGGGACCGAAGAAAGGTGATGTCATGGAGGGGAGTGGTTGATGCCTCGTCTCAGCTAGATGCCATATTCGGTGGTCTGCTAAGACAACGATCACATCGCCTGTACGCTGAGACCTGTACGCCATGAAGGGTGCACCTTGTATTGGCTAGACACCGTATTCGGTGGTCCATCAAGACAAGGATGATGCGCCCTGGTTAGGCATCACGTCCGCAAGATGACCTGTACACTGCCAAGGGGAAGGCCACCCTCGGGTTGCATTGTTGGCTGGCACCTTGTCTAGGTCAGGCGCTGTATTCGGTGACCCACCAAGACAAGGGCACCATCTCATGGGGCCGACGAAAGATGACTTTGTAGAAGGGTGTGGTTGGGCGCCGCCGTTGGCGAGCTCCATCCACACCTGATCACGGTGTACGATAATGAAGGGGTCGGTGTAGACAAGCTCCGGCGGTGTCGGTGGAGTCTCCTAGTCCGGTGGAGTTGTCTCCATTGCACCTTGTATGAAAAGAGCATCGTGTCATCCTCGTCCATCTTCGCTGATCGTGGTGTTCGCCGTCTTCATTGCACCTGATATGAGAAGAGCGTCGTGTCTTCCGTGATAATCTTTGTTAGGCATGTCGTCTGCCGCTTCTGATTCCTCTCGCGTGTCTTCTCACATGTACGGGAACCATCGCGTGCGAGGCCGCTGTACATGCGGCCGCCATGGGCACCTCTCTCTTGGGTGGGTGCGATCTGGCCTTCTCTTTGGTGCGTGCCTTGTCTCTCACAAAACCTGTTAAGAAAAAGACTACATGTACCATACAAGAAGTGAAAGAGAGGAACACGCTAGTTGTTGCACGTGCAAGCATCGCAAGCCTGCGGATGCGTTTGATATGTCCATTTTGCATCATGTTTCCTTACTGTTATTTATAATGTTTTTTATTCATAATAATGCTTTTTGGAGTAATTCTAATGCCTTTTCTCTCATAATTTGCAAGGTACACACCAAGAGGGAGAATTCTGGCAGCTGGAAATCTGGACCTGAAAAAGCTACGTCAGGCTACCTATTCTGCACGACTCCAAACAAGCTGAGCCTTCACGGAGAATTTTTATGGAATATCTAAGGAATATTGGAGCAAATAACTACCTGAGGGGCCCACCTAGTGGGCACAACCCACTTGGGCGCCCAGGGAGCCCAGGTGTGCCCTGGTGGGTTGTGCCCTCCTCGGCCCACCTCTGGTGCCCATCTTCTGGTATATAAGTCATTTTGACCTAGAAAAATAAATAAGAGGGGGACATTCGGGACAAAGCACTGCCGTCTCGAGGCGGAACTTGGGCAGGAGCACTTTTGCCCTCCGGTGGAGCGATTCCGTCGGGGGAACTTCCCTCCCGGAGGGGGAAATCATCGTCATCACCAACAACTCTCCCATCTTGAGGAGGCAATATCCATCAAAATCTTCACCAGCACCATCTCATCTCAAACCCTAGTTCATCTCTTGTATTCAGTCTTGTTACCGAAACTATAGATTGGTGCTAGGGGGTGACTTGTAGTGTTGATTACTATATGGTTTATTTGGTGGAAGATTATATGTTCAGATTCATTATGCTATTCAATACCCATCTAATCATGAGCATGTTGATTATTTGTGAGTAGTTACTTTTGTTCTTGAGGTCACGGGAGAAATCGTGTTGTAAGTAATCATGTGAATTTGATATGTGTTTGATATTTTGATAGTATGTATGTTGTGATTCCCTTAGTGGTGTCATGTGAACATCGACTACATGACACTTCACCGTATTTGGGCCTAAGGGAATGCATTGTGGACTAGTCAATAGATGGTGGGTTGCGAGAGTGACAGAAACTTAAACCCCAGTTTATGCACTATTCCATAAGGGGCCGATTGGATCCTAGAGTTTAATGCTATGGTTAGAATTTATTCTTAATACTTTTCTCGTAGTTGCAGATGCTTGCGGGAGGGTTAATCATAAGTAGGAGGTTTGTTCAAGTAAGAACAACACCTAAGCACCGGTACACCCACATATCAAATTATCAAAGTAGCGAACACAAATCAAACCAACATGACGAAAGTAACTAGATGAAATTCCCGTGTACCCTCAAGAACGCTTTGCTTGTTATAAGAGACTGTTTTGGCTAGAACTTTGTCTAAAAAGGATTGGGCTAACTTGCTGTATACTTATTGTTACTATCGATACTTGCTTGTTACAAACTATCTTGCTATCAAATACTCGCTACTTACAGTTTCAGCACTTGGAGACATTACCTTACTGAAAACTACTTGTCATTTCCTTCTGATCCTCGTTGGGTTCGACACTCTTACTTATTGAAAATAGCTACAATTGACCCCCTATACTTGTGGGTCATCAAGGCTATTTTATGGCGCCATTGCCGGGGAGTGAAGCGACTTTGGTAAGTGGAATTTGGTAAGGAAACATTTAGTGTGCTGAAATTTATTGTCACTTGTTACTATGGAAAACAATCCTTTGAGGGGTTTGTTTGGGGTATCTTCACCTCGCCCGGATCCACAATTAGTTGCCCCTCAACCCACTGCACCCACTGAAAATATTGAATATGAAATCCCTTCGGGTGATAGAACAACTGCTAGCTAATCCTTATGGAGGAGATGGAACTAAACATCCTGATATGCACTTGATACATGTGGAACAAATTTGTGGATTGTTTAAGCTTGCAGGTTTACCCAGGGATGAAGTGATGAAAAAGGTTTTCCCTTTATCTTTGAAGGGAAAAGCGTTGGCATGGTATAGGCTATGTGATAATATTGGATCATGGAACTGGAATCGTTTGAAATTGGAGTTCCATCAAAAAAATTTATCCTATGCATCTAGTTCATCGTGATCGGAATTATATATATAATTTTTGCCTCGTGAAGGAGAAAGTACCGCTCTAGCTTGGGGGAGGCTTAAGTCGATGTTATATTCATGCCCCAATCATGAGCTCTCAAGAGAAATTATTATTCAGAATTTTATGCTCGGCTTTCTCGTAATGATCAAATCATGCTTGACACTTCATGTACTGGTTCTTTTATGAATAACACTACTGAATTCCATTGGGATCTTTTGGACAAAATTAAACACAACTCTAAAGATTGGGAACTTGACGAAGGTAAAGAGTCGGGTATAAAGCTTAAGTATGATTGTGTTAAATCTTTTATGGATACCGATGCTTTTCAAAAGTTTAGCACTAAATATGGACTTGACTCTGATATAGTAGCCTCCTTTTGTGAATCATTTGCTAGTCATGTTGAACTTCCTAAAGAAAAGTGGGTTAAATATCACCCACCTATTAAAGACGAAATTAAAGAACCAGTACCAGTTAAAGAAGAAACTATACTTTATAATGTTGATCCAGTTGTTCCTTCTGCTTATATTGAGAAACCAACTTTCCCTGTTAGGATAAAAGAACATGCTAAAGTTTCAACCATGGTTAACAAAAGCTATGTTAGAGCACCTAAACTTGATGAGCAAATTAAAGTAGAACCTAGCATTGCTATGGTTAAAGATCTCTTAGAAGAAGATATGGATGGGCATTGCTACCTCTTGAGCACTGCGTTGGATTTCCCCGAAGAGGAGAGGATGATGCAGTAAAGTAGCGTAAGTATTTCCCTCCGTTTTTGAGAACCAAGGTATAAATCCAGTAGGAGATCACGCACAAGTCCCTCGTACCTGCACAAAACGATAGCTACTCGCAACCAACGCGATTAGGGGTTGTCAATCCCTTCACGGTCACTTATGAGGGTGAGATCTGATAGAGATGATAAATAATATTTTTGGTATTTTTGATATAGAGATGCAAAGTGAAAAGAAAAAGGCAAAGTAAAAACAAAGCAAGTAATAAAGTAATGGAGATTGATATGATGAGAATAGACCCAGGGGCCATAGGTTTCACTAGTGGCTTCTCTCAAGAGCATAGATATTCTACGGTGGGTGAACAAATTACTGTTGAGCAATTGACAGAATTGAGCATAGTTATGAGTTTATCTAGGTATGATCATCTATATAGGCATCACGTCCGAGACAAGTAGATCGAAACGATTCTGCATCTACTACTATTACTCCACTCATCGACCGCTATCCAGCATGCATCTAGAGTATTAAGTTAAAAACAGAGTAACGCCTTAAGCAAGAAGACATGATGTAGAGGGATAACTTCATGCAATATGATAAAAACCCCATCTTGTTATCCTCGATGGCAACAATAAAATACGTGCCTTGCTGCCCCTTCTGTCACTGGGAAAGGACACAGCAAGATTGAACCCAAAACGAAACACTTCTCCCATTGCAAGAACTACCAATCTAGTTGGCCAAACCAAACAGATAATTCGAAGAGACTTGCAAAGATAACTCAATCATACATAAAAGAATTCAGAAAAGATTCAAATATTATTCATAGATAAGCTGGATCATAAACCCACAATTCATCGGTCTCAACAAACACACCGCAAAAAGAAGATTACATCAAATAGATCTCCAGAAGAGAGGGGGAGAACATTGTATTGAGATCCAAAAAGAGAGAAGAAGCCATGTAGCTACTAGCTATGGACCTGTAGGTCTGAAGTAAACTACTCACACTTCATCGGAGAGGCTATGGTGTTTATGTAGAAGCCCTCCATGGTGGATGCCCCCTCCGACGGAGCTCCGGAACAGGTCCCAAGATGGGATCTCGTGGATACAGAATGTTGCGGCGGTGGAATTAGGTTTTTGGCTCTCCCTTTGATCTGTCGGGGGTACGTAGGTATATATAGGAGGAAGGAGTATGTCGGTGCAGCAACAGGGGGCCCACGAGGTAGGGGGGCGCTCCTAGGGGGGAGGGCGCGCCCCCACCCTCGTGACCGCCTCGGTTGTTCCTTGGAGCAGGGTCCAAGTCTCCTGGATCACGTTCGGTGAGAAAATCACGTTCCCGAAGGTTTTATTTCGTTTGGACTCCGTTTGATATTCTGTTTCTTCGAAACACTGAAATAGGAAAAAAACAGCAATTCTGGGCTGCGCCTCCGGTTAATAGGTTAGTCCCAAAAATAATATAAAATTGGAAAATAAAGCCCAATATAGTCCAAAACAGTAGATAAAGTAGCATGGAGCAATCAAAAATTATAGATACGTTAGAGACGTATCAGGCATCCCCAAGCTTAATTCCTGCTCGTCCTCGAGTAGGTAAATGATAAAAAAGAATTTTTGATGCGGAGTGATACTTTGGCATAATTTCAATGTAAATCTTCTTAATTGTAGTATGAATATTCAGATCCGAAAGATTCAAGAAAAAGTTCATATTGACATAAAAGTAATAATACTTCAAGCATACTAATCAAAGCAATCATGTCTTCTCAAAATAACATGGCTAAAGAAAGTTATCCCTACAAAATCATATAGTCTGGCTATTGCTCTATCTTCATCACACAAAGTATTTAATCATGCACAACCCCGATGACAAGCCAAGCAATTGTTTCATACTTTAGTGATCTCAAACTCTTTCAGCTTTCACGCAATACATGAGCGTGAGCCATGGACATAGCACTATATGTGGAATAGAATGGTGGTTGTGGAGAAGACAAAAAGGAGAAGATAGTCTCACATCAACTAGGCGTATCAATGGGCTATGGAGATGCCCATTAATAGATATCAATGTGAGTGAGTAGGGATTGCCATGCAACGGATGCACTAGAGCTATAAATATATGTAAGTGTTGACACCAGATTTTGGCATGGTCAAAAACATAATTAAGAAGGCCTCAAATGGAGAAGTGCTCAAATTAGGAAAGTTCCATATTGTCAAAAGGAGAAACTTTGATATTTGGGCCATAGCCATCCGATCTCATCTCTAAGGCCGAAGTTGTGTTTGAAGCACTGAGATTTTGTACTCAGAACACTATTCGGATAATTACACCCCAAGATGGCCTCATATGAGAAAAGTTTCTACACGGATTGTCTTCGTCTCGTCGAAACGATCGATTTTGATATAAGAAATGTCTAGATCGGAGTTTGTATGCAAAAGTTAGAGCCAAAACAGTGTGCAGCATAAGTCTGCCGCGGAAGTTCCGGGCAAAACTTCCGGGGAGGTTCCGGGCTAAACCAAAAGTTTGCACGCGGAGCACCCCGAAAACTGGAATTTTAACATTATTTGCAGATTTACAGGGCCAGTTTCGACATCAAGATGACCTCGGATGAAAAAGTGTTCAACGAACGAATTTTTGTACACTACAAGGTCTACAACTTTGCTTTTGGGACCATCACGATCCGAAGCCATATGCGACCTGCAGGAGCTGTGCAAAAGGGCAACTTGATGTAATTTTAGCCCGGAAGTTCCGGGCTGACCGGAAGTTCCGGCCCTCGTAGTCCGAGTTAGGTTATCTTTTGATGTTTTAGACGGGATTTGAGTCCTTTTCTTGTACGGAAAATCCAGCCGCCTCATATATATGTAAGAGGTGACGGCCGATTGAATAACAACACACCATCGAACAAACCTATCTACACTTTTTACCTTTACTTTTCCTTCTCCCTTGTTCTTCTTCTTCCTCGTTCTTCGTTCGTTCTTCTTCATTGCAGGGCGGCGAATCTCGAGGCCCTAGGGGCGGTCAGGCCGACCTAGGGCAGCCCATAGCCACTGCGCGCCCTGACGGGGTCCCTCCCGGGCGTGTGGGGTTTCGGGTCTACAAAAGAGCCCGCCGGATTGTCTTGCGTACCGCGCTTCCAGCGGGTCTCCTTCGACGTGAGCTGCGGTGCATCACCCCCGGCGTCGAGGGTACACGACGATGTGTTCGTGTGCGAACAAAAAGCTCAAGAAAAGAAACTAAGTGGGTGTGCATCCAACTTGCTTGCTCACGAAGACCTAGGGCACTTTGGAGGAAGCCCATCATTGGAATATACAAGCCAAGTTCTATAATGAAAAATTCCCACTAGTATATGAAAGTTACAACATATGAGACTCTCTATCATGAAGATCACGGTGCTACTTTGAAGCACAAGTGTGGTAAAAGGATAGTAGCATTGTCCCTTCTCTCTTTTTCTCTCATTTTTTTATTTGGGCCTTTTCTCTTTTTTTATGGCCTCTTTTTTTATATATATTTCGTCCGGAGTCTCATCCCAACTTATGGGGGAATCATAGTCTCCATCATCCTTTCCTCACTGGGACAATGCTCTAATAATAATGATCATCACACTTTTATTTTTCTTACAACTCAACAATTACAACTTGATACTTAGAACAAAATATGAATCTATATGAATGCCTCCGGCGGTGTACCGGGATATGCAATGAATCAAGAGCGACATGTATGAAAATTATGAAGGTGGCCTTGCCACAAATACAATGTCAACTACATGTTCATGCAAAAAGCAATATGACAAAAGTAATGTGTGTCATATAAACGGAACGGTGGAAAGTTGCGTGGCAATATATCTCGGAATCTCTATGGAAATGCCATGATAGGTAGGTATGGTGGCTGTTTTGAGGAAGGTATATGGTGGGTGTATGATACCGGCGAAAAATGCACGGTATTAGAGAGGCTAGCAATGGTGGAAAGGTGAAAGGGTGCGTATAATCCATGGACTCAACATTAATCAAAAGAACTCATGCACTTGTTGCAAAAATTTAGAAGTCATCAAAAACCAAAGCACTACGTGCATGCTCCTAGGGGGATAGATTGGTAGGAAAAGACCATCGCTCGTCCCCGACTGCCACTCATAAGGAATACAATCAATAAATAAAATTGTGCTCCAACTTCATCACAAAGCGGTTCACCATACGTGCATGCTACGGGAATCACAAACTTCAACACAAGCATTCTTTAAATTCATAATCACCCCAACTAGCATTACTTTGATATTATCACCTCCATATCTCAAAACAATTATCAAGCATCAAACTTATCTTAGTATTCAACGTACTCAAAAGAAAGTTTCACATATCCTGAATACCAAGTATATTAATATTAAGCAAATTACCATGTTATCAATACATGCAATATGCTCGATATGTGCAATACAACAAGGCATCACAACATGACTCTACGACACAAGTACTTTATTTATAGCTCAGAGAGCCATACATAGCATACACACAAGTACGGGTCACACGACCCACATTCAAGTCATACAGACATACAAGCCAACAACGGAAGTAACTTGTCTGAGTACAGACAACTAGTAAAATAAAAGAGGCTTGGGAAGCCTGGCTATACTACGTGGTCCTTCACAAGCTCAGGATCACCACCTGGGCCTCAGTCTACTCATCGATGTCAACGTCTATGAAGAACCCATCAGAAGGGGTTGCAGCGTCTTCTGAAAAATGTAAATTAAAGCAACATGAGTACAAAGGTACTCAGCAAGACTTACATCAGATCCTACATACATGCACATTATCAAGAAGGGTTGGTGGAGTTATTGCAGCAAGCCAGCTTTGACTCTTGGCTAAGCTATCCTACGATACACCAACTTGAAATGGTTTTGCGCACATGAGTCCACTACTCACCACTTTAATACACCACCGAGGATCCACCTCTGTCTTCCTATGGAAGAGCCATCCTCGGCACTCACGCTTGTCTTGAGATTTTTAGAAGTATCCATTTACTTGTCTATGAACTGTATAGGCAACCAAGTAGTCCTTTACCGCGGACGCGGCTATTCGAATAGATCATGTTAACCCTGCAGGGGTGTACTTCTTCACACACGCTCTCACCACTTACCGCCGTTTACACGACATGTACTCGGCAACCTTCAAGCGGAAGCCCAACGTGGGTGTCGGCCACGACCTACCTAATCACTCAAGTCCCTAGTCCAGGTTTATCGCCTATTCGGGTTCCATCCACGAGGAGATCCGGCCGGGGTTTCGCTCACAACCCCAAACGATGTGAACAGGGTTCCCGAGACACCAAACGGGCGCCCGGTACACTGTGCCACGGTGTATCTACTGCATCACAGCCCACCCCTCGGGTCAGCGCTGCCCACGGCCTCCAACACATATCCTACAAACACCAGAAACTAGTTGCAACTCCTGGACAGAGAGAAAGGGTGATTAAGAAGCCGAGAGGGTCCATTGGTTTCGGGCCCAATGCGTGGTAGTAGCTGATTCTTAAATCACACATACAGATCTCAGTGCTTAAGGACGGCTTCAATGAAACAACCCACCATGTACTCCTACATGGCCTCTCATCGATACCTTTACCAAATCATGTTCAACACATCACTCTCATTACCGGCATGATCATTTCACTCTAGCCCATCACCCAGATGAACCAGACCTGACACAACTCTAAGCATAGCAGGCATAGCAAGGTAGGAACAACACATACATAAGGCTCAACCAACTCCTACACATGCTAGTGGGTTTCATCTAGTTACTGTGGCAATGACAGGTCATGCAGAGGAAATGGGTTCAACTACCGTAGCACACAGCAGTTTGAAACGCGTTGTCTTAATGCAGTAAAAGAGAGCAGAAGCGAGAACATGGGATTGTATCAATATGATCAAATGGTTGGTTGCTTGCCTGATGGGTCGATGCACTGATATTGATCTCCGCTAGGGTAATCGTGGTACTCCTCGGAGGCAGAACCTGCCGCAAAGAGCACCGATACACAACATCACCAAATAATATGCAAAAATATGATGCATGCATGAGACATGGCAAAATGGGTGTGTTGGGCTAATGCAACTAAGACCAGATGGGTTTGAACCATTTTGAATCAAAGATTCAAGTTTCAAACTCATATGTGGCCCCTTTAAGTGCTTTAATTTGATCTGCACTAAACTTCAGGTTAGCTTGCTTAAACATGCATGAAACCAGCACAGGTGGATAGATTGGATTTTTCTGATAATTTTTCATATATAAAACTTTGCATTTGGAGCTATGGTTGATTTACTATGAATTTTTGAAGTTTAGAACATTTTCTGAAATTTATAAATCATTCTGGATTTATTTTAATTCCAGAAAAGGATTACTGCGTCAGCATGATGTCATGCTGACCTCAGCAAGTCAGCAGGCCGGTCCAGGTCAAACTGACCAGTGGGTCCCGCATGTCAGTAGTTAATTATAATAACTAAATTTAGTTTAAACTAATCTGAGGTAATTATCAGAGGGGGCCCCACTTGTCATAGGCTCAGGGGAGTCAACCTGGACCCACCCTAGTCAAAGTCAAAGTCAAACACGCCGGCGTCTAGCCGCCGGCGAGGCCGAACGCGGCGGCGAGAGTGGTTTTGTGCTTTCCGGCGACCAAATGGGCGGCGGAGAGCATCTACAGGTAGCTGGGACCGAGCCGCAGCTCTTGGTGGCAGTGGTTGAGCTCGGGGTGGCCGGAGACGTCGCCGGCGACGACTTTGGCGGTCGCCGGAGCCGGGTGAAGACGAATCCGAGGCTATGGGGCACGGCGAGCCACGTGGTGGGGTGCGTTGGGCCCCTGGGGACGCGGTGAGTGCGTTAGACATGGTGGGGTGGCCGGTGGTTAGCCGGAGACACGTCGGCGACGAGCTCCGCGGCGGCGCGTGCGGGTGAGCTACGTGTGCTCGTGGTGGTACACGAGAGCGAGAAAGAGAAGGGGGAAGATGTAGCCAAGCTCACGGCAATCTCGAGGGAGCAGACGACGCGGTCGGGGACGAGCTGGTGCGGCGGCGACGGCGAAGGGGATCTCCGGCGGTGGCGAGGTCGAACGAGGTCGGGGCAGTGGCTTCAGGGCAAGCGAGCGCTCGGGGCTCGGCTTGCTCGAAGGAGCGGAGGGCGGCGGAGCTCCTGGACACGGTGGCGCAGCGCAGGGTTGACGGAGAGCGCGACTACGGCGAGGGTGCGGCGGCGGTGGCGTCGGTCAAGGCGCGGGAGAGCGAGGGAGAGGAGCTGGGGGGAGGGGCGGGTGTCTGCGAGGTCGGGGAGAGGGAGAGGGGTTGATCCCCGTCATCAGCTGAACAAGGGGAGCGGCGAGGCGGCGGGCAGCTGCGTGGCACGCATGCTGTGCTCGCCGTCGAGTAGCTGCCTGCCTGCCTGGCCAAGCCAAGCAGCTCGCTGGAGCGGTGGCTGGGCTGGGCCGGCAGGTGGGCCTGCTAGGTGGCGCCAGGTAAGACTTTCCCTATTTCCTGTTTTTTATTTATTCTGTAGGTTTGTGGACTTATTAAAAATACCTAGACAACTCCTAAATTTCCCAAACTACTCATGGCCACTAGCTGGAATATATACAACATGGAACATTTTAGTTTGGAAATATTTGAGCATTTAAAATAATTTATATAAATTAAATGCCCAAACTCAAATACTTATGATTTAATCCAAGACCTTAGGATGACCTAGAAAACTGTGCATTACTTTTGGCAGAGGTTTTGAACCAAGACAAAAATGATGGACATTTAGGAAGGGCATTTCAGGTTCATTGAAAATATTTTTAGTAAACCCTAGTTGGTTTCAGAGGGGGCTGGGGGTTCTGTCATCCCCATTTCAAGTTTCTCTTGAGAAAAATAGACATGATGCAACACTCTAGTGCATGAACTAGCTAGGATGTGACAACTCACCCCCACTCAAAAGAATCTCGTCCCGAGATTTAGGTTCCTCCGGAAAGAAGGCGGGGTACTCAAGTCAGAGACGATCCTCCCTTTACCAAGTTGCTTCCTTCTCAGAATGGTGCGACCATTGAACCTTGAGAAACTTGATATTATGACGTCGAGTGGTATGCTCGGCTTGATCGAGGATACGAACGGGGTACTCTCGATACATGAGGTTATCTTGAAGATCAAGCGTTTCATGGTCCACTCCACGGATAGGATCCGAGAAGCAACGCCTGAGTTGAGAAACATGGAAGACGTCGTGGACTCTGGAGAGATGCGGAGGTAGTTCCAATTGGTAGGCAACTTCTCCTCGTTTAGCGAGAATGTGAAAGGGTCCAATGTAACGAGGAGCCAATTTGCCTTTGATACCGAAACGATGGGTTCCCTTCAGAGGAGTAACCCGAAGGTAAGCCTTCTCGTCAACCTCAAAGGTTATAGCCTTATGTTTTCGGTCGTATTGACTCTTTTGACGAGATTGGGCTGTTTTCAACTTTTCACAAACAATGCGAACTTGCTCTTCTGCTTCCTGGATCATGTCCGGGCCAAAGAATTGTCTTTCCCTGGTTTCTGACCAGTTAAGAGGCGTTCGACACCTTCGTCCATAGAGAACTTCAAAAGGGGCTTTACCCAAGCTAGATTGATAGCTGTTGTTATAAGCAAATTCGGCAAATGGAAGGCATTTCTCCCAATCCATTCCGAATGAGATAACAGAAGCTCGAAGCATGTCTTCTAGAATCTGATTGACGCGTTCTATTTGACCACTTGATTGAGGGTGAAAAGCGGTGCTAAAGGAAAGGCGGGTTCCCATAGCATTTTGGAAACTTTCCCAAAATCGAGAGGTGAAGAGACTTCCTCAATCCGAGTTAATTTCCAAGGGAACACCATGGAGAGACACTATTCGGGAGATATACAACTCTGCTAGTTGACTAGCGGTTATACTCTCGCGAACAGGCAAGAAATGGGCTACTTTGGAAAGACGATCGACGACGACGAAGATAGCGTTATTCCCTCTCTTGGTCTTGGGAAAACCGATGATGAAATCCATACCAATTTATCCCATTTCCATTCAGGAATAGCTAGAGGTTGCAGGGTGCCAGCAGGCTGTTGATGCTCTGCTTTTACACGACGACAGACGTCGCAACTAGCAATATACTGAGCAATTTCTCTCTTCATCCTAGTCCACCAGAACCTCTGGCGTAGGTCCTGATACATCTTAGTACTACCGGGTTGAATGGTGAGAGGAGATTCACGAGCCTCCTTAAGGATCAATCGCCTTAGGTTTCGCACTTTGGGAACCACTAGACGGTTCCCGAAGTATATGACTCCTTGATCATTGATGGAGAAATAATTAGCAACTCCTTTCTTGATGTTTCTTTTGATGCGGGAAATCCCCGGATCTACCTTCTGAGCTTTGATGATCTGATCCGTAAGGGTAGGTTTCGCCACCAAGGTGGAAAGGAATCCTTGAGGAACAATGTGAAGATTAAGTTTCTGAAATTCCTCATGGAGAGGTGGTTGACTTTGCTGCAACATTAGATTGTTGCAATAAGATTTACGACTTAGCGCATCAGCCATGATGTTGGCTTTTCCTGGGGTGTAAGTTATCCCTAAGTCGAAATCTGTGATCAGCTCAACCCAACGTCTTTGCCTGAGATTCAAATCCGGTTGGGTGAAGATGTACTTCAGACTTTGGTGATCGGTGAAGATTTCGCAACGATTACCGAGGAGGTAATGTCGCCAGGTTTTAAGTGCATAGACTACAGCTGCAAGCTCTAGATCATGAGTAGGATAATTCTCCTCATGTGGGTGCAATTGCCGTGAAGCATAAGCAATTACGTGTCGATCTTGCATGAGAATGCAACCTAGTCCTTGTCGCGAGGCGTCGCAATAGATAACAAAGTCCTTAGAGAAATCTGGTGGTACCAATACGGGAGCAGAAGTCAGGCGTCTTTTCAGTTCCTGAAAGCTGTGCTCACATTGTGGGGTCCACTCGAACTTTTTATCTTTCTTGAGGAGTTCAGTTAGAGGTTTAGCAACTTTGGAGAAGTTCTCGACAAAGTGGCGACAATAGCTCGCTAAGCCAAGGAAACTCCGAACTTGCTTGACCGATTCAGGTGGAGTCCAATTAAGGACGGCTTGAACTCACTCAGGATTAACAGCAATACCTTTACCAGAAATTACATGCCCTAGATAGGTCACTTCTGGCAACCAAAATTCACATTTAGAGAACTTGGCATAAAGGCGATGCTCTCGAAGTTTCATCAACACTAGCCTTAGATGTTCGGCATGTTCTTCCTCGTTCTTGGAGTAGATGAGTATATCATCTAGGTAAACCACGACTAATTTATCCAAATACTCCATAAAGATTGAGTTCATTAATCGAGAGAAGGTGGCTGGAGCGTTGGTTAAACCGAAGGACATGACGGTGTACTCGTATTGGCCATAACGAGTAACAAAGGCCGTTTTAGGAATGTCCCCGTTCCGGATTTTGATTTGATGGTAGCCCAACCTCAAATCCATTTTAGAGAAGACTGAGGATCCAACGAGCTGATCATACAGATCGTTGATCCTGGGGAGCGGATACTTGTTCTTGATTGTGACCAGGTTGACAGGTCGATAATCTACAACCATCCGGTCCGTACCATCCTTCTTCTTGACGAAGAGAACGGGGCAAGCCCATGGGGATGAACTAGGTCGGATGAAACCCTTTTTTCAAGGACTCATCGAGTTGTTTTGTTAAGTTCGGCTAGTTCAAAAGGTGCCATCTTATAGGGTCTTCTAGAAATTGGGACAGTCCCTAGAATGAGATCTATTACGAACTCGACATCTCTGTCAGGTGGAACACCTGGCAATTCTTCTGGAAAGACATTCGGAAAGTCATGGACTACCGGAACGTGTTCGAGGTCTGGCAACGGACTGGCGTTAAGAGAATATAGCTGTCGCTTGGCCACTCGGGTCAAGACATTGACTATCTTTCCTGAAGGATGTGTGAGTTGAACAATCCTAGAAAAACAATCAATCTTGGCATGATGGGCTGACATCCAGTCCATACCCAAGATGATATTAATATCCGAAGATTTGAGAGCTATCAAGGATGCAAGAAAAACAAGTCTGTCGACTTGAATTTCATTCCCATGGCTTACGCTAGAGGTTTGCCATTTGGATCCCGGGGTTTGAATAACCATAGAGGTGGGCATCTCACAAAATGTGGTGTTATGCAGACGAGCATAGCTCTCGGATATAAATGAATGAGATGCTCCAGTATCGAAAAGAACAGATGCCGGGTGGCAGTTAACAAGGAGCGTACCAAGAACGACGTTGGGATCCTCTTGAGCTTCTTCAGCAGAGATACAGTTGACATGGGCACGTGCAGTGGTGGCCGGCTTGGCGTAGAACACTTTCCCTGTCGGCTTGCCACGACCAACAGCTTTTGCTGACTGGTTGGGGTTGGTCTGGGTACACTCGCGCAGGTAGTGGCCCGTTTCCCCACACTTGAAGCAAGTCACAGAGCTGGTACGTGGAGGAGCACTGTTGGTTGGACCACCATAGGGCTTGGCTGGTGCAAACTATTGAGCGGGGCGAGGCGCCTGAAAGGATGGCCTCGTTGTGAACCTGGGTGGCAGGGCAGTGTTAGGCACCCACACACGGCGCTTCTGAGGACCAGCACCGGATGAGGAACTCATGTCACGGCCATGCTTGCGTGTTGCTTCATAATCAGTCTGACCAGATTCAGCACTGATGGCTTTGTTAACAAGCTTCTGAAAAGATGTGCACTCATGCAAACGGAGGTCGCGGCGAAGCTCAGGGCTAAGTCCCTTGCGGAACCTTGCTTGCTTCTTGGCATCAGTGGAAACTTCCTCAGTTGCATATCGTGCAAGGTTACCGAACTCCCTGCTATAAGCGTCGACAGAGAGTCGACCTTGAGTGAAACTGCAGAACTCCTCGCGTTTACGGTCCATGAGACCCTCCGGAATGTGATGTTCACGGAAAGCCTCGCTGAATTCAGCCAAAGTAGTGACATGGACCGCTGGGGGCATAGCTCCATAGTTCTCCCACCACAGACTGGCGGGGCCTTTTGAGATGATATGCAGCAAAGGTGACCTTATCAGCCTCAGCTACTAGCGCAGTACGCAGTTTGTGAGTAATACTGCGAAGCCAGTCATCAGCGTCGAGGGGCTCAACGGAGTGGTGGAAGGTGGGTGGATGTAACTTGATGAAATCATTGAGTGACACCAAGTTATTCCTCTGATGGTGTGCTGTGTTTTGCTCGATGCGCTCCAACAAACGGTTGGTCTCCCGCTTGTTTCTCTCGGCTTCCAGCATAACTTCGGCCAGAGAGGGAGGGTGAGGCAGGTTTGTTTCCCCAACTCTACTGCCTTTGGCCTGCTCTGGGGGAGCAGGGTTGGTGCGGGTGTTAACCATCCTAGGAAAACAAAACAAGATAATGGTTTAGTCCAGGATGATAGGATTCTGACATAGAAATGTAGAATGTAATGGACAACTTGGAATGTAAGATGTTCATCCGTATGACATGGTAGATACAGAAACTGCTTCTTTTATTCCATCGTCATACACACCATACAAGGTTTAGTACAGAACCAAACAGAGTACTACTAAGGTGAAAAGAGGATTACAACTCAACGGAGGCATTCCAAGCTCCTATACATTATTTTTCTACACCTCCGGAAGGCGGTACAAGCTAAGTCATATCCAACGAGTCACGCAGGACGGTGGACGATACAGCTAATACAATACTAGTGATACTACTACTAACTCAGACAGCTCCGTAGTAGTCTTCATAGAAGTCACCTCCATAGCCTGGAAGCTTGACGTGATCATCCGGAAATAGTCGGCCCTGCGGAGCTTGTGGACCATAGGGGCTAGGATGAGGTCTTGGACCAATAAACGGTGGCCTGCGAGGACCACGAGGTGGGGTGATGCCTCCTACATCACGCCAATCCATCACGTCTGTCAGAGCAAACCTCACAGGATAGAGATCTCGCACATCCATATATCCCGCTTGCACAGCCGGTGCAAACCGAGTCAAAGTGGCCCAATGATCAGCACGGGTATTGAAAAGCTCTAGTCTCAAGGCCCGATTTTCACGGTCCTTGTCCTCAAGCAACTGTGCAGTGGTGCGGGTCAGTGAATCCTCCTGAGTGGAGTCAGCATAGATAGCCTGGAGATACCCTTGTGCCCCCGGGAGTGAAGCTGGCATATATTGGAAGTCGGAGTCCCGAAACAAACCAGTCCTGACTCGCATGATGGTCATCATAGAGTAGGCGGCATCCTGCACAGCCATCTCAATAGTAACCCCGAGTCCATAGGAACAGTGAAGGGGCTCGGTAGATCCAGGATAAGTTGGAAATATCCTGACAGTGCAAAAATATTGACTTTGATTAAAGTCTCGGAATTGCTCTTCGACCATGTACTCAGGATACCAATGGTATCCAGCCTCAGTCATTACCCTGACCAACATGGCAGTATGGCCGGGTACATCTAGGCATCGTGTCAAACGAACCACTTGATTCTGAGGACGGGAAGCCATCTGGAACATGATATATTGCAAAGGCATTAGAACTTCTAACAGAAATTAGACAGCATAACGGCTGTAAATGCTCAAAAGGATTTTGGGACATTTTGCAAGAATTGCATAGCCACTCAACAACATCATAACAAGGTTCTAGGTCCATCTTAGCACATAATAGGGTGGTAGAACTGAACTAGGCTTGTATCCATCAAACCTATAAGGTACTACTGATTAGTAACACGTGAACCTGATAGAGAGAAGAGATCCTAATTCCTTAACCCTCGGTGGAAGAATGGACTGACTCAGATCAGAATGTCAAGAGATAAAGAAGTAAAAAGTGCCTTACGTCCCAACCCACAATCAATTCCCCTACATATAACTAAAGCATTTCTAGACTCAACATCGACCAGTTTGGCTTGGAGAACCTACAGGCAGTCCGGCTCTGATGCCAACGCTGTCAGGACCCCGACTCGATGCCACATTGATCTAGCATGTAACACCTCATATCACTTTGCGGCCTCACGCACGGTATTCCCATGGGTGTCGCCTTACCTTTGCCCGGGACCGTTTGCGCCTTTTGGCACACATATATGATAGTGTCGCTAGCATCCATATGGTAAGGAGCCCGGGCTGACATGGCTAGTCGTAAACCCAAAGTGGCACAGACTTACAGGAACAGGCATCCATGACCCAGCATCAAACGTGTCAGTCATCAGCAAGTGAATCCGGGCTGTAGCACTGGGCTAGCAAGACTCTAGTAAACTGGGCTGTAGCGGGCTAACAGGACTCCGGTATCCATCGCGTGACATTTCCCCGAAGGGACAGACACAGGAACGAAGAAGGACACATGCCGGCCAGCCAAAGTGTTCCGGAGCAGTAGCAAGCTACCAAGGCTCAGTGGAAACACTAGGAGACATTTCCCGGTAAGAGAGGCTACTAAGAATAAACAACTAGATAGTCAGATCCCACACATACCAAGCATTTCAATCATACACGCAATATGCTCGATATGTGCAATACAACAAGGCATCACAACATGACTCTACGACACAAGTACTTTATTTAAAGCTCAGAGAGCCATACATAGCATACACACAAGTACGGGTCACACGACCCACATTCAAGTCATACAGACATACAAGCCAACAACGGAAGTAACTTGTCTGAGTACAGACAACTAGTAAAATAAAAGAGGCTTGGGAAGCCTGGCTATACTACGTGGTCCTTCACAAGCTCAGGATCACCACCTGGGCCTCAGTCTACTCATCGATGTCAACGTCTACGAAGAACCCATCAGAAGGGGTTGCAGCATCTTCTGAAAAATGTAAATTAAAGCAACATGAGTACAAAGGTACTCAGGAAGACTTACATCAGATCCTACATACATGCACATTATCAAGAAGGGTTGGTGGAGTTATTGCAGCAAGCCAGCTTTGACTCTTGGCTAAGCTATCCTACGATACACCAACTTGAAATGGTTTTGCGCACACGAGTCCACTACTCACCACTTCAATACACCACCGAGGATCCACCTCCGTCTTCCTATGGAAGAGCCATCCTCGGCACTCACGCTTGTCTTGAGATTTTTAGAAGTATCCATTTACTTGTCTATGAACTGTATAGGCAACCAAGTAGTCCTTTACCGCGGACGCGGCTATTTGAATAGATCATGTTAACCCTGCAGGGGTGTACTTCTTCACACACGCTCTCACCACTTACCGCCGTTTACACGACATGTACTCGGCAACCTTCAAGCGGAAGCCCAACGTGGGTGTCGGCCACGACCTACCTAATCACTCAAGTCCCTAGTCCAGGTTTATCGCCTATTCGGGTTCCATCCACGAGGAGATCCGGCCGGGGTTTCGCTCACAGCCCCAAACGATGTGAACAGGGTTCCCGAGACACCAAACGGGCGCCCGGTACACCGTGCCACGGTGTATCTACCGCATCACAGCCCACCCCTCGGGTCAGCGCTGCCCACGGCCTCCAACACATATCGTACAAACACCAGAAACTAGTTGCAACTCCTGGACATAGAGCAAGGGTGATTAAGAAGCCGAGAGGGTCCATTGGTTTCGGGCCCAATGCGTGGTAGTGGCTGATTCTTAAATCACACATACAGATCTTAGTGCTTAAGGACGGCTTCAATGAAACAACCCACCATGTACTCCTACATGGCCTCTCATCGATACCTTTACCAAATCGTGTTCAACATATCACTCTCATTACCGGCATGATCATTTCACTCTAGCCCATCACCCAGATGAACCAGACCTGACACAACTCTAAGCATAGCAGGCATAGCAAGGTAGGAACAACATATACATAAGGCTCAACCAACTCCTACACATGCTTGTGGGTTTCATCTAGTTACTGTGGCAATGACAGGTCATGCAGAGGAAATGGGTTCAACTACCGTAGCACACAGCAGTTTGAAACGCGTTGTCTTAATGCAGTAAAAGAGAGCAGAAGCGAGAACATGGGATTGTATCGATATGATCAAATGGTTGGTTGCTTGCCTGATGGGTCGATGCACTGATATTGATCTCCGCTAGGGTAATCGTGGTACTCCTCGGAGGCAGAACCTGCCGCAAAGAGCACCAATACACAACATCACCAAACAATATGCAACAATATGATGCATGCATGAGACATGGCAAAATGGGTGTGTTGGGCTAATGCAACTAAGACCAGATGGGTTTGAACCATTTTGAATCAAAGATTCAAGTTTCAAACTCATATGTGGCCCCTTTAAGTGCTTTAACTTGATCTGCACTAAACTTCAGGTTAGCTTGCTCAAACATGCATGAAACCAGCACAGGTGGATAGATTGGATTTTTCTGATAATTTTTCATATATAAAACTTTGCATTTGGAGCTACGGTTGATTTACTATGAATTTTTGAAGTTTAGAACATTTTCTGAAATTTATAAATCATTCTGGATTTATTTTAATTCCAGAAAAGGATTACTGCGTCAGCATGATGTCATGCTGACCTCAGCAAGTCAACAGGCCGGTCCAGGTCAAACTGACCAGTGGGTCCCGCATGTCAGTAGTTAATTATAATAACTAAATTTAGTTTAAACTAATCCGAGGTAATTATCAGAGGGGGCCCCACTGGTCATAGGCTCAGGGGAGTCAACCTGGACCCACCCTAGTCAAAGTCAAAGTCAAACACGCCGGCGTCTAGCCGCCGGCGAGGCCGAACGCGGCGGCGAGAGTGGTTTTGTGCTTTCCGGCGACCAAATGGGCGGCGGAGAGCATCTACAGGTAGCTGGGACCGAGCCGCAGCTCTTGGTGGCGGTGGTTGAGCTCGGGGTGGCAGGAGACGTCGCCGGCGACGACTTTGGCGGTCGCCGGAGTCGGGTGAAGACGAATCCGAGGCTACGGGGCACGGTGAGGCACGTGGTGGGGTGCGTTGGGCCCCCGGGGACGCGGTGAGTGCGTTAGACATGGTGGGGTGGCCGGTGGTTAGCCGGAGACACGTCGGCGACGAGCTCCGCGGCGGCGCGTGCGGGTGAGCTACGTGTGCTCGTGGTGGTGCACGAGAGCGAGAAAGAGAAGGGGGAGGAGGTAGCCCAGCTCACGACGATCTCGAGGGAGCAGACGACGCGGTCGGGGACGAGCTGGTGCGGCGGCGACGGCGAAGGGGATCTCCGGCGGTGGCGAGGTCGAACGAGGTCGGGGCAGTGGCTTCAGGGCAAGCGAGCGCTCGGGGCTCGGCTTGCTCGAAGGAGCGGAGGGCGGCGGAGCTCCTGGACACGGTGGCGCAGCGCGGGGTTGACGGAGAGCGCGACTACGGCGAGGGTGCAGCGGCGGTGGCGTCGGGCAAGGCGCGGGAGAGCGAGGGAGAGGAGCTGGGGGGAGGGGCGGGTGTCTGCGAGGTCAGGGAGAGGGAGAGGGGTTGATCCCCGTTATCAGCTGGACGAGGGGAGCGGCGAGGCGGCGGGCAGCTGCGTGGCATGCATGCTGTGCTCGCCGTCGAGCAGCTGCCTGCCTGCGTGGCCAAGCCAAGCAGCTCGCTGGAGCGGTGGCTGGGCTGGGCCGGCAGGTGGGCCTGCTAGGTGGCGCCAGGTAAGACTTTCCCTATTTCCTGTTTTTTATTTATTTTGTAGGTTTGTGGACTTATTAAAAATACCTAGACAACTCCTAAATTTCCCAAACTGCTCATGACCACTAGCTGGAATATATACAGCATGGAACATTTTAGTTTGGAAATATTTGAGCATTTAAAATAATATATATAAATTAAATGCCCAAACTCAAATACTTATGATTTAATCCAAGACCTTAGGATGACCTAGAAAACTGTGCATCACTTTTGGCAGAGGTTCTGAACCAAGACAAAAATGATGGACATTTTAGAAGGGCATTTTAGGTTCATTGAAAATATTTTTAGTAAACCCTAGTTGGTTTCAGAGGGGGATGGGGGTTCTGTCATCCCCATTTCAAGTTTCTGTTGAGAAAAATAGACATGATGCAACACTCTAATGCATGAACTAGCTAGGATGTGACAACCGTCCACTAAGCCGCCCTGGGCACGTCCTCCCTTGCGCTTGCGCTTGACGCTGCCGCCTGGGTGTTTACCCCTATTGTGTTTTTGCGTGTTCGACCGGGTCCCTCCCTCCTTATTTTCATATTATTTTAGTGCAAAAATCTCATCGAACAAATGCCCTCTCACCGAGTCAGGTTCGAGGGCGGAGCAAATTGATACATCTCCAATGTACCTATAATTTTTGATTGTTCCATGCTATTATATTATGCATCTTGGATGTTCTATATGCATTTATATGCTATCTTATATGATTTTTGGGACTAACCTATTAACCTAGAGCCCAGTGCCAGTTTCTGTTTTTTCCTTGTTTTTGAGTATTGCAGAAAAGGAATATCAAACGGAGTCCAATTGACTTGAAAATTTACGGAGATTATTTTTGGACTAGAAGAAGCCCACGGAGCATCGTAGATGAACCAGAAGAGTCCTGAGGCCACCACGATGGTGGACGGCTGCCTCGTGGACCCCTCTGACTTGTTCCCGATGCCAACACCTCTTATATATCCCCAAACTTCCAGAACAGAACTGAGATTGGGAGTTCCGCCACCGCAAGCCTCTATAGCCACCAAAAACTAATCGGGACCCTGTTCCGTCACCCTGCCGGAGGGGGGATCCATCACCGGTGTCCATCTTCGTCATCCCGGCGCTATCCATGATGAGGAGGGAGTAGTTCACCCTCGAGGCTGATGGTATGTACCAGTAGCTATGTGTTTGATCTCTCTCTCTCTCTCTCTCTCTCTCTCTCTCTCTCTGTCTCTCTCTGTCTCTGTCTCTCTCTCTCTCGTGTACCGCGAGCTTTGCTATTATAGTTGGATCTTATGATGTTTCTCCCCCTCTACCTTCTTGTAATGGATTGAGTTTTCTCGTTGAAGTTATCTTATCGGATTGAGTCTTTAAGGATTTGAGAACACTTGATGTATGTCTTGCATGTGCTTATCTGTGGTGACAATGGGATATTCACGTAATCCACTTGATGTATGTTTTGGTGATCAACTTGCGGGTTCAGTGACCTTGTGAACTTATGCATACGGGTCGGCACACGTTTTCATATTGACTCCCCGGTATAAACTTTGGGGCACTCTTTGAAGTTCTTTGTGTTGGTTTTAATAGATGAATCTGAGATTGTGTGATGCATATCGTATAATCAAAACCACGGATACTTGAGGCGACATTGGAGTATCTAGGTGACATTAGGGTTTTGGTTGATGTGTGTCTTAAGGTGTTATTTTACTAGGAACTCTAGGGCTGTTTGTGACACTTATAGTAATAGCCCAATGGATTGATCGAAAAGAATAACTTTGAGGTGGTTTCGTACCCTACAATAATCTCTTCGTTTGTTCTGCACTATTAGTGACTTTGGAGTGACTCTTTGTTGCATGTTGAGGGATTGTTATATGATCCAATTATGTTATCATTGTTGAGAGAACTTGCTCTAGTGAAAGTATAAACCCTAGGCCTTGTTCCTAGCATTGCAATACCATTTTCGCTCACTTTTACCACTTGCTACCTTGCTGTTTTTATATTTTCAGATTACAAAAACCTATATCTACCATCCATATTGCACTTGTATCACCATCTCTTCGCCGAACTAGTGCACCTATACAATTTACCATTGTATTGGGTGTGTTGGGGACATAAGAGACTCTTTGTTATTTGGTTGCAGGGTTGTTTGAGAGAGACCATCTTCATCCTACGCCTCCCACGGATTGATAAACCTTAAGTCATCCACTTGAGGGAAATTTGCTACCGTCCTACAAACCTCTGCACTTGGAGGCCCAACAATGTATACAAGAAGAAGGTTGCGTAGTAGACATCAAGCTCTTTTCTGGTGCCATCGCCGGGGAGGTTATTGCTTGAAGGTATATCTTTAGATCTTGCAATCGAATCTCTTAGTTTCTTGTTTTATCACTAGTTTAGTCTTTAAAAGAAAACTACAAAAAATGGAATTGAGGTTGCCTCATATGCTTCATCTTTCTAATGTCTTTCGTGAAAATGATGAAAAGGAAAATTGTGCTCAAGTGTTAGAAGAAGAAGGCTATAAAATGTTTGGCATGAAATATTTGAATGATGAGCATGATTGCAATGTTGTTAGTATGAATTCTTTCAATATCCAGGATGCTAAGGATATGCAAAGCTACAAGCTTGGGGATGCTACGTTTGATGAATATGATGTTTTTAGTCCCCCAAGTTTTGATGAGAATATTTCTTATGATGAAAGCATGCCTCCTATTTATGATGATTATATTGCTGAAAGTGGGTTTGGAAGAGTGTCAACTTTATGAAGTAATGATCCCACTATTTTGGAGGGTGTTTATTCTTATTTTAATATTGATAAAAGTGGATTTGGAGAGGTCATGACTTTATTTAGTGATGAATCCACTATTTCGGAAGAGGTTCCAATTGATTATGAGAACAAAGTTGCTACTTATGATGATTATTGTGTTGAAATGCATGCTATAAAGAATAATGATAACCATGAAACTTGTCACCATGATTTCAATTTTCAATTGGATTATGCCTCACATGATAGTTATTTTCTTGAGTTTTCTCCCACTACTATTGATGAGAATAAATTTTCTTATGTGGAGAGTAATAATTTTTCTATGATTATGCATCATGAAAAGAGTGATTTATGTGATAGTTATATTGCTGAATTCATTCATTATGCTACTGAAAATTACTATGAGGGAGGAACATATGCTTGTAGGAATTGCAATAATATCAAGTTTCCTCTCTATGTGTTGAAAATCTTGAAGTTATGCTTGTTTTGCCTTCCTATGCTGGTTGATTCTTGTTCCCATAAGTTGTTTGCTCACAAAATCCCTATGCACAGGAAGTGGGTTATACTTAAATGTGCTAGTCATATTCTTCATGATGCTCTCTTTGTGTTTCAATTCTTATCTTTTATGTGAGCATCATTGAAATCATCATGCCTAGCTAAAAAGGCATTAAAGAAAATGCTTATTGGGAGACAACCCAACATTTACTCCTACTGTTTTTGTGAGTCCACACGATTAGGCTATTGTAGTAATCATGTTTTATAGCTTTTGTTTCAATAAAGTGCGAAGTAAAGCCTTTGTGATAGTGTGGATGATAGTTGACTTGATTCTGTGCAAAAATAGAAACTTTTGCGCTCAGTCCAGGAAATTTGAAAATTCACTGGAACATGCTTTTGATATGAATTTTTTACAGAAGATTGATATAAAAATTGTCTAGATTGTCCTAATGTTTCGGAATTTTTGGAGTTATAGAAGTATGGAAAGTTTCCAGATTACTACAGACTGTTGTTTTTGACAGATTCTTTTTTCTATGTGTTGTTTGCTTATTTTGATGAATCCATGAGTAGTATAGGAGGGTATGAACCATGGAAAAGTTGGAATACAGTAGATCTAACACCAATATGAATTTAGAATGAGTTCACAACAGTACCTAAGTGGTGATTTATTTTCTTATACCAACGGAGCTTATGAGTTTTCTATTGAGTTTTGTGTTGTGAAGTTTTCAAGTTTTGGGTAAAGTTTCGATGGACTACGGAATAAGGAGTGGCAAGAGCCCAAGCTTGGGGATGCCCAAGGCACCCCAAGGTAATATTCAAGGAATATCCAAGCAACTAAGCTTGGGGATGCCCCAGATGGCAACCCCTCTTTCGTCTTCGCTCATCGATAACTTTACTTGGAGCTATATTTTTATTCACCACATGATATGTGTTTTGCTCGGAGCATCATTTTATTTTGTTTATATTTGCTTGCTGTTATTCAGAGACATTTTTTCTATCTTTTAGTTCAATAAAAAAGTCAAGTATAGCCTTTACCATGCTTATTTTACAAGTCTATACGTTGTTGTGTCGAAAATAGAAAGTTTGCTGTTATGTTTTGAATATTGGTGAATAGTCAGAACATGATAAAATCTTGAAATTTTGACACAATGAGTAATAACAAATTTTATACTGTGTGGTAATTTTTCGAAATTTTTGGAGCTAGGAAAGTATAATTCCTCTTGCATTCTTTACACACTGTTCTGTTTAGACAGATTGCTGTTATGTTTGCATTGTTTGCATATGTTTGCTTGTTTAATGATTCTATTTGAGGATAGGAGTGTTAAATATGCAGAGGTATTTAATAGGAAATATCAAATAATAATTTTAGTGATTTTCTACAGTAGAGAATGATAAGGTTATTGCGTTGATTTATACTAACTTATCTCACGAGTTCTTATTGAGTTTGGTTTGTATGAAGTTTTTGAGATTTAGGGAAACCATGGTATAAAAGGAATAAAGGAGACACAAAATCTCAAGATTGGGGATGCCCAAGGCATCCCTAATTAGTATTTAAAGAAGTCTCAAGCATCTAAGCTTGGGTATGCCCCAGTTGGCATCCCACCTTTCTTCTTTAACAACTATCGGTCAGTTTTTGTTGAGCCTAAGTTGTTTGTTCCTCACATGATATGTGCTATCCTTGCAATGCCATTTTATTTTGTTTTGCTTGCTGTTTGAATAATATCCCAAAATCTTAAATTCTTAAATGTTAGAGAGTCTTCACATAGTTACATAATTATTCGACTACTCATTGATCTTCATTTATATGTTTCGGAGTAGTTTGTCATTTGCTCTAGTGCTTCACTTATATCTTTTTAGAGCACGGTGGTGGTTTTATTTTGAAGAAATTGATGAACTCTCATGCTTCACTTATATTATTTTGAGAGTCTCTAAACAGCATGGTAATTTGCTTTGATTATGAATTTAGTCCTAATATGATGGGCATCCAAGAGGGATATAATAAAAACTTTCATATAAAGTGCATTGAATACTATGAGAAGTTTGATTCCTTATGATTGTTTTGAGATATGAGGATGGTCATATTAGAGTCATGCTAGTGGAGTAATTGTGAATTTGAAAAATACTTGTGTTAAGGTTTTTGATTCTCGTAGCATGCACGTATGGCGAACCGTTATGTAACGAAGTTGGAGCATGAGATATTTTTTTATTGTCTTCCTTATGAGTGGCGGTCGAGGACGAGCGATGGTCTTTTCCTACCAATCTACCCCCCTAGGAGCATGAGCATAGTACTTTGTTTTGATGACTAATATATTTTTGCAATAAGTATGTGAGTTCTTTATGACTAATGTTGACTCCATGGATTTCACGCACTCTCACCCTTCCACCATTGCTAGGCTCTCTTGTGTCGCGCAACTTTCGCCGGTACCATACACCCACCATATAATTTCCTCAAAACAACCACCATACCTACCTATTATGGCATTTCCATAGACATTCCGAGATATATTGCCATGCAACTTTCCACCATTCTGTTCATTATGACGCGTTTCGTCATTGTCATATTGCTTTGCATGATCATGTAGTTGACATTGTATTTGTGGAAAAGCCACCTTACATAATTCTTTCATACATGTCACTCTTTATTTATTGCACATCCCGGTACACCACTGGATGCTTTCATATAGAGTCATATTTTGTTCTAAGCATTGAGTTGTAATTTTTCGAGTTGTAAGTAAATAGAAGTGTGATGATCATCATTATTAGAGCATTGTCCCATGTGAGGAAATAAAAAAAAGAGGCCAAAGAAGCCAAAATAAAAAAGAGGCCAAAGAAGCCAAGAGAACAAAAAAAGAAGGAAAAAAGGAAAAAAAGAGGGAAAAAGAGAGAAGGGGCAATGTTACTATCCTTTTTCCACACTTGTGCTTCAAAGTAGCACCATGATTTTCATGATAGAGAGTCTCTTATTTTGTCACTTTCATTTACTAGTGGAAATTTTTCATTATAGAACTTGGCTTGTATATTCCAACGATGGGCTTCCTCAAATTCCCTAGGTCTTCATGAGCAAGCAAGTTGGATGCACACCCACTTAGTTTCTTTTTGAGCTTTCATAAACTTATAGCTCTAGTGCATCCGTTGCATGGCAATCCCTACTCACTCACATTGATATATATTGATGGGCATCTCCATAGCCCGTTGATACGCCTAGTTGATGTGAGACTATCTCCCTCTTTTTGTCTTCTCCACAACCACAATATTCTCTTCCACCATAGTGCTATGTCCATGGCTCACACTCATGTATTGCGTGAAAGTTGAAAAAGTTTGACAACATCAAAAGTATGAAACAATTGCTTGGCTTGTCATCGGGGTTGTGCATGATTTGAATATTTTGTGTGATGAAGATGGAGCATAGCCAGACTATATGATTTTGTAGGGATAGCTTTCTTTGGCCATGTTATTTTAAGAAGACATAATTGCCTTGTTAGTATGCTTGAAGTATTTCTTTTTATGTCAATATTAAACTTTTGTTTTGAATCTCGCGGATCTGAAAATTCATGCCACAATAAAGAGAATTACATGGATAAATATGTTAGGTAGCATTCCACATCAAAAATTCTGCTTTTATCATTTACCTACTCAAGGACGAGCAGGAATTAAGCTTGGGGATGCTATTATATGATTTTTGGGACTAACCTATTAATTTTTTATTGTTCCATGCTATTATATTATCCATCTTGGATGTTTTATATGCATTTATATGCTATTTTACATGATTTTTGGGACTAACCTATTAACCTAGAGCCCAGTGCCAGTTTCTGTTTTTTCCTTGTTTTTGAGTATCACAGAAAAGGAATATCAAACGGAGTTGAGTTGACCTGAAAATTTACGGAGATTATTTTTGGACCACAAGAAGCCCACGGAGCATTGGATATGGACTAGAAGAGTCCCGAGGCCACCACGAGGGTGGAGGGCTGCCTCGTGGACCCCCTGACTTGTTCCCGACGCCAACACTTCTTATATAACCCCAAACTTGCAAAACAGAACCGAGGTTGGGAGTTCCGCCGCCGCAAGCCTCTGTAGCCACCAAAAACCAATCGGGCCCCTATTCTGGTACCCTGTCAGAGGGGGGATCCATCGCAGATGGCCATCTTCATCATACCGGTGTTCTCCATGACGAGGAGGGAGTAGTTCACCCTCGGGGTCGAGGGTATGTACCAGTAGCTATGTGATCTCTCTCTCTCTCTCTCGTGTTCTTGATTTGGCAAAGATCTTGATGTACCACGATCTTTGCTATTATAGTTGGATCTTATGATGTGTCTCCCCCTCTACCTTCTTGTAATGGATTGAGTTTTCCTTTGAAGTTATCTTATCAGGTTGAGTCTTTAAGGATTTGAGAACACTTGATGTATGTCTTGCATGTGCTTATCTATGGTGACAATGGGATATTCACGTGATCCACTTGATGTATGTTTTGTGATCAACTTGCGGGTTTAGTGACCTTGTGAACTTATGCATAGGGGTCGGCACACGTTTTCGTCGTGACTCTCCGGTAGAAACTTTGGGGAACTCTTTGAAGTTCTTTGTGTTGGTTTTAATAGATGAATCTGAGATTGTGTGATGCATATCGTATAATCAAACCCACAGATACTTGAGCTGACATTGGAGTATCGAGGTGACATTAGGGTTTTGGTTGATGTGTGTCTTAAGGTGTTATTTTCCTACGAACTCTAGGGCTGTTTGTGACAGTTATAGTAATAGCCCAATGGATTGATCAAAAAGAATAACTTCACTACAAAAAAAAGACACATCCGTGACATTTTGGGTCGAACGAATTTTTTTTGTCATACTTATGACACTTCTATGATGATAATTGTGACAAAACCCGGTATCATCATAGATGTGGTGGGCTCCTACTTCTATGACAAAAAATCATGACAGAAAATGGGCTTTTCGTCCTGGGCGGGCCGGAGACGCAGCTGCATGACATTCTTTGGGCCGTCCATGACGGAAAAAACCTTGGTAGAAGCGAGGGCGAGGAAAATTTTGGGGAGTTCCCGGTTACGATGGGTGGTCGGGGGCCGAGCGATGCACGTTTCTCTCGTACACTTACGCGTGTGTGTGCAAGGTGTTGGGCTCAAACTTAACCCGAGCGAGGCGTCGCCTAATTGAACCCGAGCGATTGCACTGCAGGCTACGCGTTACTGAACCCGAGCGATCGAGCGATTCCTTCGCACTACTGCTGCTAACTGAAGCCGATCAATGCTGCCTCTGGATGAACAATGAAT
>NC_041383.1:606973672-607002802 GCF_002162155.2 Triticum dicoccoides
TGAACAGTATCCCGTGGAGTCCCGTTTTGTGGTACGACACACCCTTCCCGATGAACAGGACCCCTGTTTTGACCGTAGCGCTCCAACACAAGTCCGTTTCGTCCATTTTGCTGTACGCCACACCCCTCCCGATCAACAGGACCCCCGTTTCGACCGTAGCGCTCCAACACAAGTCCGTTTCGTCCTTTTTGCGGTACGCCACACCCCTTCCGATCAACAGGACCCCCGTTTCAACCGTAGGAGGTCCGTTTCCTCCGTTTTGCGGTACGCCACACCCCTCCCGATGAACAGGATCCCGTTTCGAACGTGGCCGGTTGAACACAAGGCCGTTTCCTCCGTTCTGCGGTACACAAGGCCTCGTTTCCATCGCCTGTTCCGTCCAAGCCCTCCCAATGAACACGATGACGCATTCCGTTCCGACCCAGCCAGTTGGCTCCCCATGAACACGACGACGACGCTGTTTCTCCGTTCTGACCCAGCCATGTACACGAGCCCTGGCAGTACGTATGCGCGAGTAGGCGTTCGAGACCCCGCCCGTATGTACACATACGTGGCCGTATTTTCTTTCTTGCACACTGCCCACTGTATGTATGTGTACATGCTACGTGCGCGCCTCTACATTGACCAGTATATATGTACGTACACGTTCACGACCAGAATGACAACGCTACGTACGCTTCGACCAGGTGGGTCCCGACTGTCAGGCACTTCCTTGCATGCGAAGATGTAGCTGGTGGGACCCAGCAGTCAGGGGGTGAATCATTTTTTTGCCCGAACGCACTTCCTTGCATGCGAAGGTGTGGCTGGTGGGTCCCAGCAGTCAGGGGGGCAAATCGTTTTTTTCGGATGCACTTCCTTGCATGTGAAGATGTAGCTGGTGGGTCCCAGCAGTTAGGGGGGGCGAATCGTTTTTCCCCATACGCACTTCCTTGCGTGCGAAGATGTAGCTAGTGGGTCCCAGCAGTCAGGGCGCGAATCATTTTTTTCACAAAATACGGTGGCCCATCCGGTGGGTCCCCGCTGTCAGATGGAGGAATAATTATTTTGCGCGTAATAAGGAGGCACTTCCTTGCGGCTACCATGGACCCAGCTGTCAGCTTCTCCACGTACAATCCACGTCCGATCGAAGTCGTTCCTTGACCATGTTGACCATGCCACACCGAGAGCACCACGGCGGTGGACGATGGCGAGGCCTAGGAAGGGGACGACGCGGAGCCGGGGAAGAAGCGGCAGTGTATGCACATGCGGAGAGGAGAACGTGGGTTCACTGGTTCGGCTGCGCTGCCGTCGCCACAGAATAACAGGGGGTGTGGGTGAGTGGAGGGATGGCCTGGCCAGCGGTAGGAGTAGTAGGGGGCGGAGAGGCCTCCGCGGCAGCATAGCCGGCCACGGGAGGCAGGAGCAGGCAGCACGACCGGCGCTGCTTTGGGCGGCTGGAGCAAGAAGACCAGAGGTTGAAGAAGCACGACGACCGTTGGATGGATATCGTACGGTCACTGCAGCTAGAATCGTTTATATTGACTAAGTTGACAAAGCCCTTGGTACGTCAACTTAGTAGGCCCATAGGTCAGCTTCTGAAACAATGCGCCCCAGATGTCAGGGGGAGGAATCATTTTTTGGGCGGGTGAAGCTAGAGTATCCGAGATTGAAGAAGAAGCACGACATCTGTTGGATGGACATCCAACGACCACTACTGCTAGAACCGTGTGTTGACTATAAGTTGACAAAGCCTCGCATACGTGTCAACTCTATTTTTTAGGGGACGCGTCAACTTAGTAAGGCCAGAAGTGTGTGGCAGAGAACTTATAGCCCATTTGAGATTTGTAAGAATGTGTAGCCCATTTTTGAATTCTAATGGAACTTACTACAGCCCATTTACAGTTTGTTAAAAGTGCAACCCATTTCAACCAACCGTTCAAAACAGAATTCAATAAATTTCCCACATTTTGATGGGATCCGAAATATTTTTATCCCAAAATTTCTAGTCAGATTAAATACGATTTCAATATAAATTTATATTACATAAAAATCCAACGAAACATTGCGCTCGCAACAATTAATGAAATTAAAATTTTCAATATCCAAAAATAATATTTTATAAAGTAATTACGTGTTTGGTGAATTTTTTTATAGTTACTGCCCAGTTTTTATAATTACATCCCATTTATTATTTCTTAAAGCCCATTTTTTTGTTAAGCCTAATGCATCCCTCCTAGGAAAGATTTGCAGCCCAGCGGGGCGGAGAATAACAACTTGACCTTGCCTGGGTATTCCTAAAAAAAGTATAGCTGGGCTAGCCATTTTCAGCTTGAAATTTTTTTAATATCTGGGCTGGATATCTGGCCTGGTCTAGACGGGCCACAGCCCGCCCAGTTAATACCTGCAGCGATGTTTTCGTTGTTGTTCAGAGGAGAAAAATTAATATCTGGGCTAAACATCAAAAAACTCTGCAGTGCTCACACCTCAAAAACACAAATACTGCTCGAGCTGCTTGGTCCCAGCTGTCGGCCGCCTCTTGTGCAATTCTCTCGTTTATTGACTACTACATAGCTTGACAATGGCGTGGGACCGTGATGTCAGGAAACCAGGAGGAAGCAAAATAAATTATAGTTTTATATATCTATATCTATATCTATATCTATATAGTGTATCAGTTTTGAGATGGATCCAGAGCTTCAATCATATCCGTTGGTCTCCAAAATCCAAGGGCTAAGATCAGCCGGATTCGCCATGAACAGTAGACTAGTGTTGCCTCTGCTATGTTCTAGAATATTCACGTGGCCCTTCCAGGAAAAAAAGGCCCATATGCGATGCTTCATGGGCTATATTTTACTGCTTGAGCGCATGATGACTTGAGCCCAGATAAGAAGGTTTGGGAGTAGAATGGGAAGAAAAAATAATAGAGTAACATACAGTTTTTTAATGAACCTCCAGTATTTTAGATGTGAATGTACACTTTTTTGTATGAATATTAAAAACAATTGTGGGTGGAATTCCATTTATCAAAATCACTCCATTATATTTTTTTGAGTCACACTCCAAAATCACTCAATTCTTTTAAGACGTGCATTGCACGTGCATACATACTTGTATATAATAAGGAGGCACTTGCGTACGTTAGGCTATGGCCCTGGTGAGTCCCCATTGTCATTCTCTCCAAGTAAAGTCATCTCCTCGCCTGCGCGCGCTTTTCCGCCCGAAAAAGTCAGTGCCGCCTGCCCCGCTTCCCCGGTGCAGGCGATTGCTCCGCCTTCAAACGACACAAGTGTCGTCCGTCCATCCATCTGCCACCTACATTAATGATACGCGGTTGCCGAGGCGGCTACTCCGGCGCCACATGTCCGTCCCTCCGCCGCCCACCATTGCTATATAAACTGATGCGCCGACCATAGCCGCAGTCATCCGCATCCGTTACCTTTCTCCTGTCCACACAACTACTGCCCATCATGGCTTCCTCGCGCTCCAGCGCTCTTTGGGACGGGCGGACGATGGACCACAAGGAGATGGCAGCCATTGCTGCCGACCGGCTGGCCGACAGGCAGTTGCAGGACGACGACGTCCCAATGGAGAATATGGTAGTCGACGATCCGGCGCCAACCCCCTCCTCCATGCCATACTCGCCGATGCATTGCACCATGACCATCAGCGAGGCCCGTGCCCAATATATGGACACGGAGAGGCAGATGCGTGAGGAGCAGTTCTGGGAGGCACAGGCGGACGCCACCTACAACCACCATCTCCTCCAGGAGCACCTGCAGGCGGAGGAGCAGATCGCCGGTGGAGCGGGCAGAGCAGGAGGCGCTGCTCGACTCGTACCGCTCCGCCCGCAAGGGCCGCCTCGAGCGTTGGCGGTACCGCATGCGGGTGGTGGAGGCTGCGGCCACCGACAAAGAGGGCGATGAAGCGGGCGAGGCGCTGTTTGGCGAGACCGAGGATGAGGCAGAGGACAATGCCGGCTCCAACGAGTCACTGCTCCGCTGGCGTCGACGAGGCCCTGCTCCGCCGAGGCCTCGTGGCGCCAACAACAAGGTAGAGGACACCGCCGGCTCCGCCCCGCCAACAACGAGGCAGAGGACATCGCCGCCTCAGCCATGGCCCCACCCTGCCGCCAACATGGGGGAGGATTTGCACCGCTCCATCGAGGCGCCGCCTGCCGGCAACGAGACAGAGGACATCGCCGGCTCCACTGAGGCCCCGCCCCGCTGCCAACGAGGCCGCGCCACACAGAAAACGAGGAAGAGTAGAACACGGTAGGTCGTCACCGCTAAGGTCCAAGTAAGGCCACCGCTGCTACCCTCCGGTTGAAGCCAAGCTAGGCAGGTTGACCATTGACGGGCGGTTAGCTTCTTGGCGGCAACGTGGAGTCGGAGAGCGGCGCTGGAGAAGAACGATGCTTCTACTTAATTGCTGGTGCAGTTGGCTGACTGACACGTTGGCCCAACAGGCCACATGTCAGTTATGCAACTGCACCTGCAGTTAAGTCACTGAAGCTTCTGTTCGGCTCAGCGGGACACCGGTGGGTAGCTTCGGTTAATTAATTATACCTCCAGCGCACCCCTTTTTAGTTGAAGAATGTATGAAATGTAATGAAATCCGGCACGTTTATATGAAATCCGACCGTGTATGAATGAATTTATTTTGATTAGTTCGAATTCCTGTATCACTGGCATTGGATGAACATGCAAAACAATACGTACTAGCATTATTCCCAGGGTGATCACCTCATTTGCAGTAGTTTCACATGTACTCTCTCTGGTCCTTTCTATACAAGTTTTGTCTATAATCAAAGTATCTCTACTTTGACCAATCTTATACAAAAAAGTATGCACTTTCACAATGTGCGAAGTAAAAAGGAACAGAAGAAGTACAAAGAGTTTGAGCAACTTTTTAGTGTTTCTGTACATTGCAATCAAACACACATGGCTGGCAATTCATAGAGAACATTCAAAACAATCGATGATTATGCATCTCAGCGACTCACATGTTAGAGGCAATATTTACTTCACAACTAAAGAATAAAGAAAAAATTGATCGACGCTACTGACAGAAAGGGCGTCCCATTCGAAAATATCAAACACATGTCTTAAAATCAATGAGCAAAATTTGACAAGGTTGTCCCATTCCAAAATATCAAATGCCTACGATTGTGGAATGGGCAGGGTTTGCCATCAGTTCGGACATTGACATGGCACCTCGTGCAAAATAAACCAGTTGTTCTTTTTGTGCAGTTCCACCAAAATCAACCAAATTCGCGCGTAGCTTGTACGATTTCGCCCTTATATGTTGCAACGCCTTGAACTTATCGGCACCTCCTTTCTTGTGGTGGAAATGAATGATTCGATGTATTCATGAACATTTTGTGTCGTTCCAATTGAAATCAAGCCGATCACCCCTGTTTGCACAAATACAAAAACGTGATTAGTATAATGCAAACTGTACTATGAATTGACAGTTTAAACAGGCACCTACATGGTCCATGTAGAGCACACTTTTAGAAAAATGGAACTCACCAGAAATAATCCTAGAACAACATTGTACTCGCGCATCACTACAAAAAAATGGAGATTTGTCAGTCCTTCTGAGCTGAAGTTAGTTTGGTCTTATGGGGAGTAATGTAACCATCCTTCAACTACTCCTTCTGATGAGAATCCTAGAACAACATTATACTCGCGCATCACAGCAAAAATGGAGATTTGTCAGTCCTTCTGAGCTGAAGTTAGTTTAGTCTCGTGGGGAGTAATGTAACCATCCTTCAGCTGCTTCTTCTGATGAGAAGATAGACAGAGCTTCTTCATCCTGGCATAATCGGAACTAGTCACTTCACGTACTCCATATTCTTCTTCAGAGGAAGATGATCCTGTTGTGCAAAGACAAGAGGACAACTAAATGCTAGCATCCCCATTTGCTCGAAAAAAGGAAAGGAAATATTTAAAACAACACAGATGAAGCACTTCTCAAGGACAGTACTACTTTTTCATGACAGTATCTAAACAGTAGCACAACACTAATAGAGATGACAAAGCTCAATCATATGGATGAATTAGTGGGCGAGTACCAACCTTTGTTAGGAGGCTTATTGTGTAGAGCATACAGATCAAGCACTTCTCCGGAACCATCTGTTGCTATCTACTGTGGTGGCCATGCTTACTATATACTCCTCGATTAGTTTAATGTTTCCAACATCTTTTTGTGCAGTTCCACTAAAATATATGGTATCTTCAAACAAGATCCCTGTTTTCACAAGTAGAGATAATTACGTATTACATTAAGAGTGTCATCAAATCAGTGGCAAAACAATTGCTCGTTCCAGCCATAGCAATAAATTAAGATGGAAAACTATATCATTACTTGTGTCATCACAGTTCCAGTGCTTCATTACAGCACCAGGAGTTGATTTTTGTTTTTCCGCTTGTTCTTTCCCTTCATCACTTGGTTCAATAACAGACAAGCTTCGCCTTCAATGTAAGATTTGGCATGTCAATTAGGGAGCACAAGTATATCACTAAACAATGACATTAATTTTCTGATGAAAGTGGCAAAATACAGGCCAACAATTGTGAAATATCCTTATGTTACCTCAATGGGATATTAGGGTGCACATACAGATTGGAAGTCTTGTCTCCATTTGTGCAGTTCACTAAAATCAAGCAACATTATCATACAAGTAGCACAACATATGAAAGCACACTTCAGAATCATGTGAAAGAAGGCTAGTACTGACCTCTCATGATGCGGAATTCAAACAACTCACACGAAGAAGATCTGAACCAAATTTGCCAACACGGATGAGAAGTAAGATCTCCTCTTGTGTAGTTCCACTAAGATCAAGCAATCAAGCAACATTGTCGGTGTGACATTTTGGTTGAACTGCACAAAACACTCTTAAAACAAAAGTGTTTTGTGCAGTGCAACAAAAGGTCACAATGGCAACGAGGTGAAGTAGATGACCCTGTTTACACAGAGGTGCAAAGGAAACAATTAGTGGTCAATAACGATGGATGACATAGAAGCCAACAAAAAGAAGCATCTACCTTATCTAAATGGGTAAGAAAGCGACAGTAGCATTTCTCAAATGGTGGCATTGATTAATATTAACATAGAGATTATATTAACAATAAAATTCGTTGAACATGTAATTTGCTTTTAACTGTGGCATTGCATCAATTTTCCAGCGGCATTATTAGAGGGTGTTTGTTTACAGGGACATTTTGGTGTAGGGACTAAAAAAACTCCGTGTCAGTCCCATCTAAACCAAACAGGAGGGACTTTTAGGGACTAAAAGTGGGCATTTGGGACTAAAAAAAGAAGACCCTGAGGGAGTCTTTTTGGGACTTTTTCCAACAGTTGCCCCTGCCACACATCGCACCTTGTCTCTATTAGTTCATTACTAGGGGTAACATGGTCTTTTAGCATGTCATTTAATAACCTCTAGTCCATGTTTAGTCCCTGGAACCAAGCAGGTAGGGACTAGGGAGTTCTTTACCAAACAGGGCCTTAGATTAATAACAACTAATGAGTTGCACGGGAGAGTGGACGCAGCAGCACCATGTGCATCTACCGATGTACTATGGTCATGCACAGTCTGTTGCTATAAAGAACAAACAACCAAGGAGCATATTTGTGTTGGTCCCAGTTTTTTTATCTTTAGACACCTTTCCCTATGTGAGGGCAGCAAATCTAGTCCTGCTCAAACTCTACAGCCTTGTCCCCCAAAACAAAAGATCAGTTTGTTACAGATGTGCGTACTGCGTTTGTCATTGTTTTCCCTTTTCGACCAACGTAGGTGCTGGATAGCCAGTCTGTACTAGTACTTTCGCCCCTTCCTTTCCTCTTTGAACCATGTCCTAGATTTATGTGATACAACTTTCCCCACTACTTCCCCCCATTCCTTTCCTCTTTGAACCACGTCCTAGATTCATGCTATACAACTTTCCCCCTTCATTTCCTCTTTGAACCACGTCCTAGATTCATGCTATATACAACTTTTCCCACTACTTTCCCGCACTCCTTTCCTCTTTGAACCACGTCCTAGATACATGGTATACATGCAGCTAGAGCAATGCATGTGGAGTAAGTAAATTATACCCTAAGGTTCTTGGGGCGTGGTTCGGTGGGCGACGGGACGACGACGAAGAAGAAGGGGTCGGAGGCCCTCCCGCGCCGCCGCTGGGTGAAAGTGAACAGCTGCGCCGGTAGTGGATTCCCTCCCTCGCCGACAGGGACAGCGTTAAGCCTCCTTCCCTTCCCGGCGGACGGATCCTGTCGGCTCTTTGAGCAGTAATGAGGGGAGAGAGAGGCCAACGAAGTCTTGTTTAGATCTGGAGAGGGCGAGAGAGTTTGAAGAGAGCAACTACAAGAGCTGAGGCTCCAGCGTGTATATATATACTGGAGAGAGAGTGTGAAGCGAGCAAACCCTAGAAAACAAGTGTCGAGGCTGCAGCTTATACGTGATGAGGTGATTATACGGTCACTACAAGATCGTATAGCTCTGTATCCATCCATTTTGACCAGTCAAAGAATCCTCCTGGCACAAATTATGCTCAAGTGTAGTTATCGAACCCGAGACCTCAAATTTGATGAGCGAACATGCTAACTAGCTACACAACCCTCCCATTATGTTCAACGAGAGGAAAATAACCTTTTATACATTCCTGCATTCGTGTGACAAGCATGCCGTGTTTTTTTGTGTGTGTGGGAGTCATTGGGATTTCAATCATAATCGTGTCATGTGGCTTTGGTGGTAAGACTATCCACACTAGTGCAGAAATAATGCAGCCTTAGTCACCTTACCTCTCTCCACGTAGTACGTCGGGTCCCACCAGTCAGAGGGTGAAACAAACAAATTAATAAGAAAAATTAAAAGCGCCAGCGGTGTATCTTACCTCACACATCTCGCTACTGCTCGGGAACACTGTCCAATTGATCCCTCTGTTCGCTCATGTACTATTTTAAGTGAATCCTTATTATAACATGCACACAATTTTGGGCACTTGTATTCGACTTAAGTCAGTGTGCCACCGTATCTCGTATACTTACTACTCCCTCCGTCTAGGTGTAATAAGTCACGTTAGAAGGTGCAACGGGACCAAGGTGCGTGTGTGTGTGTGTGTGTGTGTTTAACAACATGTGTGTGTTAGAGAGAGCGACAGATCGACCTACTCCTATAGAGAGATGGTGTGTAGTGTACAATTTTAGCCGTGAGAGTCGGTGCATCCTCTCGTTTCCAGGCGTGTCCGGTAGGGACATGCGGACAGCTGCCACACCCGCTCCTGACCAGCCTGGCCCACCCAAAGCCCCTCCATCGCCCGCGCGCGCTTCCCGCCTGAAACGTCCAGCACCACTCCGAAGAATCGGTGCCGCATTCATGCTCGGGCAGAGCAGACGCGACCTATCACTGGCGCAAGAGTGATGGTTGCTTCGTCCGTCCAACTTACTGCTGGGTCTATGTGATTTGACGGTTCATTCGTCTTTATTACTGAGGTGGTAGGACTGCTGGATGTCCCACGCTTTCGGTGAAAGGAGGTACTACTAGATTACAATTTTCTCCATTCTTACGGCAGAGGAGTGCAAGAGCAGTGAAACACGCAGGCTCAGTGATTACATGGCCCACCTCACACTATCATCATATTTTCTGGACACCGTGCGACACCTAACTCTTTACATAGTACTCCCTCCATTCCTAAATATTACTAGATGAGTCCCCGCGCATTGCCGCGGAACAACCGTATATCTCTCTGCGCAAAATTATCGATTTCATAGAACTAAATAAACTCTATAACCGCATGACAAATGTGGTAGCCAAACTAAATAAACTCCCATCATCATTTAGATCATCCCACGTAAGGAAAAAAGATCAGCCAACTCCTACTGCATAATGGGATTATATTTTTCTTTTTGACATGTTAATGGGACTTAAAAGCTCACTTACATGCATGCTACCGGTGCATGCTTGCATGCAGACATGTTGATGTGATTTAAAACCCACTCACATGCATGCCATGGTATTTCTGCATGCTTGCATGTGGCTTTGTGCGGAGCCTCTTAACGTCTAGATCAGACGGCTATTATGGACTGATTTAGTTCATCTAATGGCTACATTAATTTTGATGATGTGGCTCAAGGAGAGGATAGAGAATTCCTATTAGTGGGGGCTAGCTATTACTAGTAGATAAGTCTTTGTAGAGATTCCACTAGGTGAACTACTGTCGGAGTAATGGGCCACGGGTAGGCTAACCCGAGCCCCAGAGCCTTTCGAAACATCGGGGCCGACTGCGCCCCTCAAGACCCCACAATGAAGAGCCGCCTCCTGGGAGGCGGCGATGACTGTCCCTCACAGCCGAATCCCAGGGACGGCTTCGAGACAAGCCGACTCTTGGCTGGCGACTTCAAGATAAGACGACTATGGGAGTCAGCCCGCGACTCCAACCCTCTCCTACCTTCGCCACGATGGCGGGGCGGGGGAAGGTCACTGCGTGGCCGTCTCTACCCCGCCTACGAGGGGCTGGCATGGCTACAGTGCGTTGTATCGCTGGAGATCTCCATTGCGGCACGACACTGTTGCCATGCCGGCCCTGACCTCAGCCTTAGTGGGCGGCGCACTGTGCCCACGACGCCTGCCTGTACGGCCCAAGGACAGCGGGACCGCCTATCAGCGGGAGTACCGAAGGCGGCGAGAGCGCCACGAAGACGGCCCCGTGGGAGTCGGCCCCCTGGAGTCGGCCGGCCCCTCCCACGGGCCCCGCACGCCTTTAATCAGACAAGATGGGGAATGGCGACAGTGATCGCCCGCCAGACGGCGGCACTGTTGCCATGACCTCATGACCAAGCTAGCGTCACCAGGAGCACCGCTACAGTACCAGGCCTGTCCGCGGGCCCCGGTAGTCAGTGCAGAAGACGGTGGCCTGAGAGGCAGACGGCTGGGACCCGCGCCCAGCCGGATTACCATTGTATCCCTGGGGGGGGCAGGCCTATATAAGCCCCCCGGGGCACCCATGCAACGAGAGATAGCTTCTTTAGCATTAGACCGATCACATAGGAAGGAGAGAGCTAGCCTTGCCCTCTCCTACCTCCAGAAAAAGCTCTAGGAGCACCATTGTATTCACTTTGCCATAATGACCATGCGGAGACCCCGCAGAGCAGCAGTATGGGTGTTATCTCCACGGAGAGCCCTGAAGCTGGGTAAGATCCGCCGGCGTGCATGTCTTTGCCTCATCCCGCTTCCGGGCACCGGCGACGTTCTACTCGCTCCCACCATGATAAGCCATCCTTTGCCATATGTTGTACCCAACCCCCGACATTTGGCGCCTACCGTGGGGCGAGGTGCACCGTCGTCCGGAGACCTGCTCTGGACGGGAACCCTTTTCCTCCCTGGCGAGCACAGCCAGCCCGTCACGCCAGATGGAGTCTGCGCTGACGCGCTACACGGTGCTGAGATCGCCTGCGCGGCCAGCTGCCTCGCCGAGCTTATCGGCGAGGTTCGCCTCTCCGATGAACCTGCGTCCGACGCAGGCACGAGCGGCCCCGAGAGCCTCCTCGCGGGTCTCCTTGACCAACTCCACGTCGCCGGCGAGCCTGCCATGGACCTGGAGTCCATAGGATCCACGGACCCGATGCTGGTCGACTCCGACACCGCGTCGCTCGATGCGTTCCCCACCAGCGTGGTGGTCTACGACGAGCCGCTCCCTTGCGCGGAGAGCGGTGGAAGCACCGTCACGGAGGTCCTCGTCCTCGATCACGGCGAGCGTTCCGGCGAGGGAGCTCACGACCCGCTCGACGCGGCTCTGCGAGACCTGTCCGCACCAATTCCGGGAGACGCTGACGCCGAGACGCTGGAGGCGCACCGCCTTCAGCTCATCGAGGGCGCGAAGAAGCTGGCAAGCATGAGACGCTTGTCAGAAGCCTACCAACGTGAGATGGATCGCACCGTGGGCAGCTTGCCGGCTCCGATTGGGCCTAGCCGCCTAGGCGCGGTCCGGCAACACGGGTGGCAATCGCCAATCTGTTCGGGGCCGACCGCCCTGTGTATGCCACGCCTGCGGAGGACATCTGCGCTGCCCAGGCGGCGGCGGGCGAGCTCGACCACTTCGAGGGCGAAGAGCGCCGCCTGATGACGGAGCGAGTTCAGCAGCTCCTCGACACTGCTGCCGCGCAGAACGAAGCCGGCTGCCGCACGGAGGCGCCGCAGCGACAAAACGACGACCCGCCACCCTGCCGAGATCAAGGCGCGACGTCTCGGACGCCGACTGGCGGGGTCCGTGGAAAGAAAGACAAGGAGTCAGCTGTCAGCCACAGTCGGACTCGCATCACCATCGAGCGCGACCAAGACGGCCGCCCCAAAGCGGTGGAACGGCGGGATGACTATCTGCCTCCCCCTCCTCGCAGAGAAAGGCGGGTTTCCCCGCCACTCGTAGAGCATCCGACTCTCAGCGAACGCCTTGGCCCCCGAGAGGGAGTCGGAGAGAATGATGCCCACCACCGGATCGACCGACTCCACCGATCCATGGCGCTGGAAGAAGAAGACGAGTTGGGTCCTCCCTGTTTCAGACCCCGCATCCGAGATGAGCCTTTTCCCAAAGGGTTCACGCTCCCCCGAGACACGCCCAAATACACCGGCACCGTGAAGCCGGAAGACTGGCTGATTGACTACTCCACAGCCGTCAAAAAAGTGAACGGCAACAAGCGTGTTGCTGTAAGATATGTTCCGCTCATGCTCCAGGGCACGGCCCGGACATGGTTGAACAGTCTGAAGCCCCGTAGCATCAACAGCTGGGTCGACTTCACCGAGGCCTTCGTCCGCAACTTCACGAGCACGTACAAGCGACCTCTCAAGCCTCGCCAAATCTCCTTGTGCGTGCAAGGCCCCGACGAGTCCACTCGCGACTACCTCACGCGCTGGGCCGAGCTTCGGAACTCCTGCGAGGGCGTGCACGAGGTGCAGGCTATCGAGTACTTCACTGCCGGGTGTAGAGAAGGCACCCTCCTCAAGCACAAGCTCCTCTGCGATGAGCCAGAGACCCTCGATGAGCTGCTGATCACAACAGACAAGTACGCCACGGCCGACTCCTCCATGAAGGCGGAGATTCAAGTTAGTGCGACTGGCAAACTCGCCCCTCAGGCTCCAAGAACTCCGGCTGGGGATACCAGTCGGCGGCAGCAGCAAAGCGACCACAAGCACAAGGCCCCACAGCCGGCTTCCAATAGCCGGCAAGTGGCAACAGTCGAAGACCAACAGCCAGAGGGGCAGCCTCCGACCAAGCGACAGAAAGGCGGCAAGGCCAACTGGTTACCGGCCTTCTCCTACGAGCAGACTCTAGATGGCCCTTGCAAGTTCCACAGTGGCGCAAAGCCGTCGAACCACACCACTCGGAAATGCCACTGGCTGACCAGAATCGCCAAGGGAGACGGCCTACTCCCTCCCCCGCCTGCTGGGCCGCCTCCTCCACCGCCGCCCAGCAGCCGGCTGTCAGGCCAGTCGGCGCGATACAAGATGAGTTCCCAGATGTGCACGGAGCCTATGTGGTGTTCACCAGTGTGGCTGACGATTGACGCAGCAAGCGCCAGCAACAGCAAGAGGTGAACGCAGTCGCGTCAAGCACTCCAGAGTTCATGCACTAGTCCGAAAGGCCTATCAGTTGGAGCAGAGCTGATCACCCAGAGGTGATGCCGAATCCGGGCTCCTACGCCCTGGTCTTAGGCGCCACACTCGCCACAAATAGGCGGGCCGCTTGTTTCTCGCGAGTGCTGATAGACGGAGACAGCAGTATCAACATCCTGTACAAGGATACGATGGAGAAGTTAGGAATCAAGCGAAGACAGCTTCAGAGCAGCCGGACTGTGTTCCACGGCATTGTTCCTGGCCTTTCCTGCTTGCCAATCGGCAAGATCCTGATAGACGTCCTCTTTGGGGACAAGGATCATTTCCGCCGAGAGCCAGTTTGGTTTGAAGTGGTGGACCTCGAAAGCCCGTACCATGCGTTGCTTGGACGACCTGCTTTGGCCAAGTTCAAGGCAGTCCCCCACTACGCCTACCTCAAGATGAAGATGCCGAGTTCCAAGGGAATTCTAACCGTGGCCGGCGACTATAGAAAGTCGTCCGCTTGCGCGGCCGAAAGCAGTCCGCTGGCCGAGTCCTTGGTGATCGCGGCTGAGAAGCGGCTTCTTGATCGGGTTGTGGCGCTGGCCGGCAAGCAGCCCGAGATGTCGCCCGACCCCAAGGAGTCGGAAGCAGAAGGATCATTCAAGCCGGCTAGAGAAACGAAGAAGATACCTTTAGACCCGGAGCACCCAGAGAGGTACGCTGTCATGGGTACAAACCTTGACAACAAATAGGAAGGCAAGCTCGTTGATTTCCTCCGTGAGAATCGAGACATCTTTGCATGGTCCCTTAAAGACATGACAGGTGTACCGACGGAATTTGCCGAGCACAAGTTACATGTCCGGTCTGATGTGAAGCCCGTCCCGCAGCCCTTGCGCCGCCTATCAGAAGAGAAGAGAAGAGTTGTTGGGGAAGAGATAGCCCGGCTCCTGGCAGCCGGCTTCATTATGGAAGTATTTTTTCCAGAGTGGCTGGCCAACCCAGTCCTGGTGCTGAAGAAGAACAAGCAGTGGCGGATGTGTATCGACTACATGAGCCTCAACAAAGCTTGCCCCAAGGACCCATTTGCTTTGCCGAGAATTGATCAGGTGATGGACTCCACAGCCGGATGCGAGTTGTTGAGTTTCTTAGATGCATATTCTGGATATCACCAGATCAAGCTAAACCCGGCAGACAGACTGAAGACCGCCTTCATCATGCCGTTTGGTGCCTTCTGCTACCTGACCATGACGTTCGGCTTGAGGAATGCCGGCGCCACCTTTCAGCGTTGCATGCAGAAGTGCCTCCTCAAGCAACTCGACAGAAATGCCCACGTCTACGTGGATGATGTGGTGGTGAAGACGGAAAAGCGTGGAACACTGTTGGAAGACCTCAAGGAAACCTTTGAGAATCTGCGCCAATTCCAGATCAAGCTCAACCCCGAGAAATGCGTCTTCGGAGTACCAGCAGGCCAGCTCCTTGGTTTCCTAGTCTCTGAACGTGGCATAGAGTGCAACCCTGTGAAGATCAAGGCCATCGAGAGGATGGAGGCACCCAGACGACTGCTAGATGTGCAAAAGTTCACCGGCTGTTTGGCGTCCATCAGCCGATTCATCAGTCGGCTGGGCGAGAAGGCTCTCCCCTTATATCAGCTCATGAAGAAGACGACCTTTTTTGAGTGGACTCCCAAGGCGGATGAAGCTTTTCTCCAACTGAAGAAAATGTTGACTACGCCCCCTGTGCTGGCGGCCCCGACTCCCAAAGAGCCCATGCTCCTATACATTGCCGCCACCAGCCGGGTAGTCAGTACAGTCATTGTAGTTGAGCGCAAGGAGGAAGGCAAGGCGCTACCTGTCCAGAGACCGGTATATTACCTGAGCGAAGTACTGCCGGCCTCAAAGCAGTACTACCCCCACTACCAGAAGATGTGCTACAACGTACACTTTGCCACCAAGAAATTGAAGCCTTACTTCTAGGAGCATCCAATCACTGTGGTCTGCACATCCCCACTTGCCGAGATCATCGGAAGCCGAGATGCTTCTGGCCGGGTGGCCAAATGGGCCATCAATCTGGCTCCCTACACCATCCACTACCAGCCCCGCACCGCCATCAAGTCGCAGGCACTGGCCGACTTCCTCGTCGACTGGGCCGAGACCCAGTACCTGCCACCAGCGCCTGACTCCACCCATTGGCGGATGCATTTCGACGGCTCCAAGATGCGCACCGGCTTGGCAGTCGGCGTCATCCTCACTTCCCCCAAGGGCGACAAGCTTAGATATGCGCTACAGATCCATTTTGCCACCTCCAACAACGTCGCCGAGTACGAGGCGCTCATTCACAGGCTCCGGCTTGCCAAAGAACTCGGCATTCGCCGGATCCTGTGTTATGGTAACTCTGACTTGGTGGTCCAGCAGTCATCTGGCGATTGGGACGCCAAGGACGCAAACATGGCGAGCTACCGCTTCCTTGTGCAACAGTTGAGCGGATACTTCGAGGGGTGCGAGTTCCTCCACGTGCCAAGAAACGACAACGACCAAGCAGACGCCTTGTCACGAATCGGCTCCACCCACCAAGCAATACCATCCGGCGTCGCCCTTCGGCGCCTCCTCAAGCCATCTGTCAAACCTTCACCAGAATCAGACTCCATCTTCGTGCCGGCTCCACCCGAAGAAGTCGGATGCGACTCCAAGAGCGCTCCAATCAAAGCCAGCCCGGGGACTTCAGAACCCGGCTCGAAGACTATGGCGACCAAACCGACGACTCCAGAACTCGGCCCGGGAACTGTTCCAGTCGGCTCGGGGACTTCATCAATCCAGCAAGCGGATGTGGACTCCAACCCGCCGCCTCCCAGCCCAGCCGCCCTCGTCCAAGTCGTAGTACTCATAGTCAAAGAAATAGCAGCACCCTCATGGGCACAGCCCATCCTCAAGTTCCTAGTGAGAAAAGAACTGCCAAGTGATGAAACCTTGGCTCGGCAAGTACAATGCCGAGCGGCAGCCTACACCATAGTCAACAGAGAGTTGGTCAGGCGCAGGGTCACTGGCGTCTACCAGCGCTGCGTCGAGCCAGAGCAAGGCCAAGCGATTCTCAAAGATATCCATCAGCGCGAGTGCGGCCACCATGCGACTTCAAGAGCACTGATCGCCAAAGCATTTCGACACGGTTTCTTCTGGCCAAGTGCCCTAGAAGAGGCCAAAGAATTAGTCCAAAAGTGCAAGGGGTGCCAGATGTTCCGCTCCAAGCCACATCAGCCGGCTTCTGCACTCAAGACTATTCCCATTGCCTGGCCCTTTGCGGTTTGGGGCCTGGACATGGTGGGACCATTCAAAACAGCACGAGGCGGCCTAACTCACTTACTTGTCGCGGTGGACAAGTTCACCAAGTAAATAGAAGTGAAGCCCATCAAGAAGTTGAATGGTCCGACTGCAGTGACTTTCATCGCCGACATCACGACTCGGTACGGCATACCGCACAGCATCATCACCGACAACGGCACAAATTTTGCCAAAGGTGCCCTGGCCCGTTTCTGCGCGACTCGGGGCATCCGACTGGACTTAGCGTCCGTTGCCCATCCGCAGTCAAACGGCTAGGTAGAGCGAGCAAACGGCCTCATCCTGTCTGGCATCAAGCCTCGACTGGTCGAACCACTGGAGCGTTCGGCCGGCTGTTGGCTTGACCAGTTGCCAGCCGTCCTCTGGAGTCTGTGCACGACTCCAAACAAGTCAATCGGCTTCACGCCCTTCTTCCTCGTCTACGGTGCTGAAGCTGTCATCCCAACGGACATAGAGTTCGACTCTCCGTGAGTCACCTTGTACACTGAGGAAGAAGCAGAAGAAGGACGTCAAGATGGTGTCGATCTGCTGGAAGAGGGCCGGCTGTTGGCACTCAGCCGGTCCAGCATCTATCAGTAGAGCCTGCGCTGATACTATAACAGGAAGGTCAGGCCGAGATCTTTCCAAGAGGGCGACCTTGTGCTCCAGCTGATCCAGCGAATAGCCGGCCAGCACAAGCTGTTGGCGCCTTGGGAAGGCCCCTTCATTATCAGCAAGGTGCTGGGAAACGACTCCTACTACCTGATCGATGCTCAGAAGCCCCGAGCACGCAAGAGGGACGACTCCGGCAAAGAGACGGAGCGCCCATGGAATGCAAATCTTCTCTGAAGATTTTACAGTTGATGCAGTATGTATCACGCTACCCTTTGTATTAAAGTACCAAGACTCCGGGGCCCCCGAGACGAGCTCGGGGACTGCCCTTTTTTGTTATCTGTATGATAAGAATTATTCCTTTGAGTATATTACTCTTTGTTATGCCGCTTGGCACCGGGCTCGACTAGTCGGCCCGGGGACTCGCCGCCTCGCGCTATGAAATGCTTCCCGCAGTCAGACAAGTAGTGTGTGGCGCCTAAGGCGTCTCCTATCAGAAGCCGCAGCTCGCAGAGCGACTGTTCGGTAGGCAGGAGTAAGGAAGAACGGGCGCCCACACGAAAAATGGCTAAGGACCCAAAGCACAAACATAGCTTAAGACGGCTTCCAGCCTCTTTCAAGCAAAAGCCGACTCATGAGTAGTCGGCTTGCCGCTTTCTTCTAGCCTCTCTTAAGAAAAGCCAACTCATAAGTAGCCGGCTTACCGCTTTCTATCCGACTTGTTAAAAAGACTCTAAAATGGCCAAGTACATGCCTTCCCAAAGTAGCCAAGTGTTTGATCTAGTGGCAGTCCGCAGAGCGGTTGTCTGACTGGCAAGGCGGCAACTAAGGGAAGGCAGCAAAGGAAAAAGCCAAAAGAGCAATGAGCAAGGAAAGATAGAACTTGGATAAATATTTACATGACATAGGCCCTTGGCCAAATCTTCAAGTAGAAGTTCAAGATACACCCCGCAGGTGGAATTATTCGAATTAACAAAGTTTTTCAAAGACTATTAAGGCAGATAAAGGGAAAGCAAAGATGTCAGCCCAGGAGGCGGCATCCGGGTTCGGAGGGTCGGAGGAGACGGCGGTGTCAGGCGCCGGGGCGGCCGGCTGGGCAGTCTCGGCTTGATCATCTCCGGCGGCAGCCGCCTTCTCCGGACGCGGCTCGTTGCTGGAGGCGCGGTCGAGCTGAGGCTGGTTGCTCGTTCCGTCTTCTGGCGCCTCCGTCTCACCTTCGTCCTCCGCCTCGCCTTCCTCCTCGGTGTTGGAAGCAATCACCTCCGCCGAGTCCTCGTTGTAATCTGGGTTCATCCCGAACCACTCCGGCGGCGCCTCCCTGCCGTCTTCGGCCCGATCAGGGACAAAGATGCTGGTGTCGGCATAGTCGGCGATCGCCGCGGCACGGGCGACGAGGGCGTATTCCACAGCTACTAGCTCCACCTGGGCCTCTGACCGGAACGCGGCCAGACGGTCCAGGTCCAGCCCTGGATATCACGCGTTGACGAATTCCAAGGCCCTGCGCGCTCCAGCCCGGGCCGAGGAACTCTTCCAAGCCTCAAGACGACCGGCTGCGACCTCCAGCCAGTCGGCAGTCCGACTGGCAGTGCGTAGAACTGGCATGTCTGGCCACAGGGCGGCAATGGCCTGGGCGCCGGCGCGCCGAAGCCGGCGCAGCATCCGGTGGGCCGGCCGTAGACGAGCCTCGATGCTCAGAAGCTGTTTGTCAAGGGTCCGGGGGGCGTTGGCGGCAATCTCCGCACCATCTGCCCTCCGTGCCTCGCGATCTGCCGCGATAGCCTGAGTGGCCACCTGCGCGTGGCCAGGGAAGAAGTCTGCCAAGACAAAAAAGAAGCAAGTGAGAATCAGGAGTCGCCCGACCCGCAGTCGGCGGCTTAAAGAAAGTAAAGAAACTCACCATCGACGATGTCCTCAATCTCATGAAAACCGAAAGTCAGCTGCGCCTCCTTGTCGGTCCAGGAGGAGCGCTCGCTCTCGAACTCGGCCAGGAGCGCAGCCTCTTTCTTCTCTACCTCCTCCTACGCCTTCTTGAGCAGCTCCTTTTGCTCCGCCAGCTGCGCAGCCAGCAGATCATGCTCCGCGGTGAGCTTGTCACACTCCTCCCCCTTGGCGCGCAAGGTGGTGTTGGCCTCGCCCAGCTGCTGCTGAAGAGTGGCGTTGGCCTCTGAAGAATAAAAAATAAAAACATTAAGCCGTCAACAAGAAAGTCGCTGAGAAGATCCGGCCCGACTACGCAGCAGTCGGCCCGAATCTCGGGGACTACAGCCCACGGGTGTGCCAGCGCGCCCCCGCGAAGAAGAAGGAAGACTCACTCCGACTCTCTGACAAATCAGCAGTCCGCTTGTTCAGCTCCTCAACATTGCGGTTGAAGGCTGTGATGCGGAGGTTGTGGTACTCCTGCAATAAGAATTTTTAGACGAAGATAAGTATCAGAACTCGCCAGAAGGAGTTCCGGGCCGCCTACTCAGCAGCCGGCCCGAAACTCGGGGACTACACCGAGTGGGTGCGCTGGCGCACCCCCACAGAGAAGAACAAAGAAAAGCAAAGTCAAAAATGAAGCATACCCGGACGGCTATGCGCGACGCCAGATGCGCCTTGGTGCAGCTCTGGATAGCGTCGCCTTCGGCTCGCAGCTTTGCCTGGACGTCCAGAAGTGCCTGGTTCAGCGGGCCCATGCCGCCTCCTCGCACCCGCCTAACGGGCGCGGCGCTCGTCGCCTCGGCGTCTGGGATGGCCGAGCTGGCGGCACCGGTCTCTAGCGGGCGTAGCGCCGAAGTCGCCTTCTCGAGACGGCAGCGCACTGGCGAGGCGACTTGAAGGAGCAGCCTTGCCATGGACTCGTCCTCAGTCGGCGGCACCGGCGGGCCTGCCGGCTGTTTATCTTGCGCACCCCCAGACGGCAGCGGAGGCGGCGGTGGCGGCACGATTGTGTCCGACATAGAGCCATCGCCGCTCTCCCTCTCCATGACGGGGTTCTCACCGCCGGCTTCCCCAGTCTGCCCCGTGAACTCTAGGGGCGGCTGCGCGGAGTTCAGCGGGGTGACGAGCAATGCCGACTGGAGGAGCGCCGCCTCCTCAGCTCGCAGCCTTGCCGCCACGGCGGCTTCGGCCTCGTCAAGCTTCCTTTGGGCGGAGGCAGCCGCCTTCTCGGCCTCCGCCTTCTCCAGACGGGCGGCTTCGTCCTCATCGCGCTTTTCTCCCGCGCATTCCGCTCCGTTGCCTCCCGAAGGTCGGCGGCAGGATCTATCCGCCGAGTACTGGCGGAGGTCTCTGCCGACCCCATGACGGAGGCGGCAGCGACTCTCTCGAAGGTGAGGGGAGCCCTGAGGCGGAGAAAGCATGTAAAAGATTTGGACAAAAATCCACCAAGAGCAAAACAAGTCAAGGGCAGAGGCACTTACGCGGAGACCAGCGACGGCTTCTTCACCTCCTTGCGGAAGCGGTTGGCCTTCATAAGCGCCTCTTCCCGCTTGGTCGCGGCATCCACCCCCTTGAACTTCTTCGACCGGCCGCCAAGCAAGCTAACCCAGCCCGGCGCCTCTTCGCGCCGCCTTGACCGTCCAAGCCGGCGGAGGAGCCCGCGCCCGGATGGCCGACCCTCGATTCACGGCGCGGGACGACTTCCCCCTCGGCATCGTCATCAGGCCAGTCGGCAAAGGTGGCCGACGGCCTGAAGCCTCCTCCTCCGCCTCCTTCGGCGTCGGCCTCCATCGCCGCTGCCCCCAAGTCAGGGTCGTCGACGTCGCTCTCCGCCCGGTTGGAGACAAACTGGCGGGCCAAGCCCGTGGTGCCGGCAGAAGGCTAAATGAGGGGGTTCTGACTCAAGAAAAACCAAAAAGATTAGAAGTCGGATTCGGCTGCAAAGAAGACAAAAGAAGAAGAAGGACGACTTACGACAGGCGGGGGGTTGGCGCGTGAGTACGGCTCCTTGCCGAACTGCCAAGTCGCCGCGAGATTGCAGTTTGAGATATAGTTCACCATGTCCGCCACCTCCGCGTGGGGCATGTCCTTGGAGCAGAGCCGACTCGGATCCCGGTAGCCGCTCATCTGACAGATTAGATGAGGTCGGCCTTGAAGCGGGAGGACTCGGCACGCCACGAAGGCGGCCAGCAAGTCGGACCTGGTCAAGCCCTCCGACTGCGTCAGAACTCGGAGTCGCGCGACGGCGGCGGCACCAGCAGGAGTCAGCATCTTGACTCGGTGGGACCAGCTGGGGAGCCTCCAGCCGGGGCGCCGGCTTTGAAAGGCGGCAGGTTAACCCAGTCGCCGTCTGCGGCGACGTTCTTCACATAGAAGTAAGAACGCTGCCACATCTTCACCGACTTGATCAGCGGGATGGCGGGAAACGGATTGTCGGCCGTCGATCTCCGCATCACGATGAAGGCGCCGCACTAGGCCGGCACGCCGGCAACGTGCGTGCCGAGCTTGGACTGAAAGAACTCTCCCCACAGTTTGATTGTGGGGAGAACGCCGAGGAAGCCTTCACACAAGGTGGCAAAGGCAGCCAGCAGCACCACCGTGTTCGGTGTGAGGTGGTGCGGCTGGAGCCCGTGGAACTCCAAGAAGGAGAGGAAGAAGCCGCTCGCCGGCATCCCCAAGCCGTGCATAAGGTGCGAGCGAAACACGACCCGCTCGCCCTTCTCCGGCGCCTACACTATCTCCCTCTCCGACGTGGCATGGGCTCGCACCAGGTCCGCGCTGGGGAGGCCACGCGTCTTGCGGAGGAACTCAATGATGTCGTCGTCCACCTCAGAGCCATCCCACACGCCGGAGCGCACGACAGAAGGTGCGGCGGCGGAGGAAGAGCTCATCGTCGCGAACGTGGCGTAGCTCGGTACGGCGGCAGCGAGAGGAAGAAGAAGCAAGAAGGAAGCAGGGGAGCAGGGGAGATGGGCGCGCGTGCTTCGTCGCTCCCTTCCTCCCGCCTACTTATAGGCTCATAGGACTGAGAAGCCGACGGGGCGGGCATGGGATTAACTGCGCCCCGGCCCCTATGCCCCCCGCGATCTACCACACGCAGTAACTGCGTGAAGTTACAGCGTGGGAAACCCAACCGTCCACGCGACCGCAGCAAATCTGCTCACGTGCCGAGGCGCGGTAGTGGCGGGCCCCGCCTGAGGTCCTGTCCCTTCGCGCGCGTGGGTGGGCAGACTGACCCTGCCACGTGGCGCCACGCGACGGACCCGCAACGGGCAGCCGCCCGGAAGCTTATCAGGCATGCCGCCTAGACCTCGCCGCAACGTTCAAACCCTCTAAGAGGCAAGACGGCCTTCTACGAGTCCGACTCCAGCTAGTCGGCCTGGAGGAGGAGGGCGAGTGTGGCCGAGATTCCACCCCCAGAGAGATGAAACTGTTGAGGCTCCCCAGCGCGTCTCCCGCGGCGCCTCACCAGTTTCGGGGACTACTGTCGGTGTAATAGGCCACGGGTAGGCTAACCCGAGCCCCAGAGCCTTTCGAAACATCGGGGCCGACTGCACCCCTCAAGACCCCACAATGAAGAGCCGCCTCCTGGGAGGCGGCGGCGACTGTCCCTCACAGCCGAATCCCAGGGACGGCTTCGAGACAAGCCGACTCTTGGCTGGCGACTTCAAGATAAGACGACTATGGGAGTCGGCCCGCGACTGCAACCCTCTCCTGCCTTCGCCACGATGGCGGGGCGGGGGACGGTCACTGCGTGGCCGTCTCTACCCCGTCTACGAGGGGCTGGCATGGCTACAGTGCACCGTATCGCTGGAGATCTCCATCGCGGCGCGGCACTGTTGCCATGCCGGCCCTGACCTCAGCCTTAGTGGGCGGCGCACTATGCCCACGACGCCTGCCTATACGGCCCGAGGACGGCGAGACCGCCTGTCAGCGGGAGTACCGAAGGCGGCGAGAGCGCCACGAAGACGGCCCCGTGGGAGTCGGCCCCCTGGAGTCGGCCGGCCCCTCCCACGGGCCCCGCACGCCTTTAATCAGACAAGATGGGGAATGGCGATAGTGATCGCCCGCCAGACGGTGGCACTGTTGCCATGACCTCATGACCAAGCCAACGTCACTAGGAGCACCGCTACAGTACCAGGCCTGTCCGCGGGCCCCGGTAGTTGGCGCAGAAGACGGTGGCCTGAGAGACAGATGGCTGGGACCCACGCCCAGCCGGATTAACATTGTATCCCTGGGGGGAAGGCCTATATAAGCCACCTGGGGCACCCATGCAAGGGGAGATAGCTTCTTTAGCATTAGACCGATCACATAGGAAGGAGAGAGCTAGCCTTGCCCTCTCCTACCTCCAGAAACAGCTCTAGGAGCACCATAGTATTCACTTTGCCATAGTGACCATGCGGAGACCCCGCAGAGCAGCAGTAGGGGTGTTATCTCCACGGAGAGCCCTGAAGCTGGGTAAGATCTGCCGGCGTGCATGTCTTCGCCTCATCCCGCTTCCGGGCACCGGCGACGTTCTACTCGCTCCCACCATGATAAGCCATCCTTTGGCATATGTCGTACCCAACCCCCGACAACTACATACGGAACGAAATGAATGATTCTACACTTAAAATGCATCTATATACATCTGCATGTGGTTCATGGTGAAATGTCTACATACGGAGGAAGTACTAGTATAGTATGTACTGTAATTTATCAGCGAGATAAATTTGTACAATGCTATGAAGCTTCCAGCTTCTGTTACATGTATCTTGCGTCCAAGGTTGCCCGTTGCAACATTTCATCAAATACAAAGGAGACTAACATGCATGCTATTGCATCTCAATGATTGACAGATCATAGCAAATATGTACTCCCTCGTTCCAAAATAAGTGTCTCAACTTTGTGCAAACTTTAGTACAAAGTTGTACTACTACTAAAGTTGACACTTATTTTGGAACAGAGGTAGCTAAAGAAAAAACGATCCATGCAGTCCCTAGCCCTTGAACCGTGAACCCTAACCAGGCTTCAATTTGCTGGCAATGTTTGAGCTTCCTAATAAATGAAGTTTGCAACCTTTTGACCATCAGATCATTTTGTGCAGTTTCACCAAAATTGAGATGAGCATCCCTGTGGCAAAGAAATTGAAGAAGCGTGATTAGAATAAGATTACTGGGACTAGTTGATTCACAAATACAGTACGTAGAAGCCAGTAGAGGTATGTGCGGGGCAAAGAAGTAGAGAAATATCCACATGGAGTGATGTGGGCAGCTGGAGTAGTGGTGCAAGCCGGCTGTAAAGGGAGTTGTACCTAAGGGATGTAGCTCAACCTTGAGGAGGGCGGCGGGAGGCGGCAACTGCCCACGTCGCGGCAGTGAGCAAGGGTCGAAGGCAAACTCACCGGCTTTGTGAGAGAGAACAGCGGGGACCCCTGATCGGGACGTGCCGACAATGGGTTTTCGCCGTCGGCGATGGCGACCGCATCTACACTAAGCATCCACCCCTTCCCCCAGCGGACGTGATCCGCCGGGATGTTAGAGATGTGGCCACAGTCGTTTTGTGCGAGAGAGTGTGAAGAGAGCAACCCCAGCAAGCAACCGTGTAGGCTGGCCCGTCCTGATCATGTATATAGTGGAGCGGTTTCCTTTTCTCTCCATATGAACCTATCATATTGCGTATGTGCCACTGAAGAAAAAAAACTTTATTTATAAATGACGCGACACCTACTACTCGTTCTCCTATAACCTTGCACTTGGCATCTCCAAAATATTAACCTTGCGATTGGCTCTTCGCCTCTTCGGGAAGTCGAGCAATAATGGTAGTGCAGTATATATCGTTCTGGCTATATGAGATCGAATGAATTGCTGCACGTCCACCACGTGGGCGAGGGTCGAGGGGCGAGGGAGATCGCTACATACGGAGCAAAATGAGTGAATCTACACTCTAAAATACGTCTATATACATCAGAGTTTGGAGTATGTACTAGTAGTTCATATTGAAATCTACTAAAGGACATATATATTCCAAACAATATGATATAATCTCTATAACCAAGGTATTAGTAGGGACGAGGAGTAAACGGAGGGAGTAGTAATTTTTTCTCCTCGTCCTGCGAGCCACCGCGCGCATGGGCGAGGGAGCAGGCGTAAGGCAGAGCAAGCTTCACTTCATCATGCGAGCCTCCGCGCCCGTGGGCGGGGGAGACGGCATACTAAGCAAGCTTATCCTCGTTCTGCGAGTTGACGGGACACATCAAAATTACTCCAGTGTATAGAGCCTTGCCTCTAAGGTAGGCCCCACATGGTTTGCCTCTTTTTTAATTTAACATAATGCGTCAAGTTGTAGTTTGTTTGTTCACCCTGTGGTAGACGATCCTCCCTCCACCAAGTGGACAACCAGTACACGTGCCAAATTACCATGTGGGCTGCCTTTTTGATACAGAAATGAGCTCCACCATGTACCCGCGCGGGTGTGGTTGAGAAAGAGACAAGAGTACGTGCGCCGTGCATGCACCTCTTCTCTCCGTGCATGTCCCCCACCTACATGGGTGTGTGTGAGAGATACAAACTGTGTTCGTGAGTGTTTTTTGTTTTTGGGTGGGGGTGGGGTGGGGGGTTGATTTCGTGAATTATTTGTGGGAATATGTGTCGATGACATCTCAAACAAAATTTTGCATGCAATGTGTGTGAAATGGAGGCCTATCCATATCATATATAGAGGTTCGGGAAATCCACGAGAAGAGAGGGAGGGGTCATAGCTATCGATAGAGTCGAAGAGAGGATCAAGTGGGTGGGTGCAAGATCGATGAAGAGAGCCATCGAAATTGTGTGTGTGTGCAAGTCAAAGATATAGGGCGACTGGCCTACCGGAATGTTTGAGGGCACATGTCAAGTATGCGTGTGGCAGGGAGACATGACTAGAGCGCTCGATGTATCGGTGTGTGTGGGGGGGAGGGGGTGGGGGGAGGGGTAGGCAGAGGCCTAACTATAGAGGTAGAACGACTCGTATATGTGTTGAGAAGGAGAGACCCAACTATGTCTTGAGGGAGATCGGTCGACATCCATACATAACTGAAGGACGGGAAATATGATGGGACAGAGAGAGAGAGAGAGGAGAGAGAGAGGGAGGGAGAGGGGTAGAGTGTTGGATGGGTGATTGAGTTGCTTCTCGAAGATGGTGGGAGAGGCCTACTAGACAAACTGAGGGTGGACCTGCAATGTTATCAATAAGAGTGGGGATGTGTTTCTGTGTGTGCATGTGCGTGATAGATCTGTCGGGACACATCCATGGATGATGAAGGGGAACCATGTGTTTGGTAAGAAAATCTAACTAGATCGGTAGATCAATTATTGTTTGTCAGAGGAAGGGAGAGACACAACTAATGAGGTAGATCGATTGACGCGTGGGTAAAAACGAGTTATAAGGACCTAGCTAGCAATATGTATAGCAAGAGATTGGTTAGTGTACGTCCATTTGTTAGAGGCAAATAAGGCCCAGCGAGACGGATAGACAGAGGGAATGGAGCTAGGAGGTGGTGCGAGAGGCCCGACTACTAGCTAGATAGGGGGAGGAGTGTGCGGTTGTGAGATTGATGAAAAGAGGGGCGAGAGTTTACACATGTGTGTCACCGTATGAGAGACACGAGGCAAGGACACATAAAGGAGGAGATTGAAGGTGTGTGTGTTTGTATGTTGTAGGCAGGCATCGCTGGAGAGGTTTATCAATCGGTGTGTGTCAGAAAGGAGTTGTGGAGACTCTGGGAGAACAACCTAAAGAAAAAAATGAATGTGCCCGGTGGATAGAATGCCGAGGGAGGGGGAGGGCGAGGAGGGCGTGTGCATGCACGAGAGAAAATTAGTGGTAGCTACAAAGGTTAGAGGATTGTGTGGGTGTAAGAGACTAACAAAGATCATAATTTGATATGGAAGCGGATTCATATATTTGAATAGGAGATCATAGTGTTTTAAACATATGCATGCATGAATATAGCGGTGATACACGTGTTGTGCACATGTTATACAATAATGTGATAATGCATGGTGTTTGCAACTCACAGCTAAATGCCGAACAATCTAAACCATACTATACATCAAACAATCTCACATTTTATTTTAATTTGTGATAATGTGTGGCGTTTTCAGCTTACAACTAAATATCGAACAATCTAAACAATGCTATATATCGAACATTCTCACATTTTATTTGAATTTGTGGTAATGTGTGGTGTTTGCAACTCACATCTAAATACTTGTAGGCATAGGGGGCGGGGCACATAATGTGATAAACACATTATACATATGAGACATGGTTTAGATTATGAAGATCTAGCTAGAGCTAGAAATGTAGTGTGATTTGAAATCAAAATAAAGTGGATTCAAAAAATCGAGTTCGAGTTCATATAGTACACATAGTTCATATGTAACTCGAGACTAATCATGTGGTGTGCTGTGAAGATAATACACAAACGATGGTTTAACTTGTTAATAATGATGATTGTAGATCTTATTAAAACAGAGAAACGAATTCAAATGCTTTGACTTCACAACAATCATTACTGTAGATCTTATTCAAATAGAGAAACGAATTCAAATTTAGTTCATATTGAAGTGGTAGTATATATGTTTGGAATGCACTAAAACGTTCATTTGAGTAGTAGGTTGCATGCATTATACATGTAGCGAAATATTTTAATTGAACATAACATGAATTCAAAGTTTTGAATGACATTTGTAGTGCGCATTGATTTGGTACAGTACACGTTAGGCTTGTCCGGAAATTTCAACCCGCGCCTTGTTAGCCCGAAATATTTAAGATATATCTTTGTCTCGTCGTGAACCGATAACTCCCTCCATCTCAACCCGCGCCTTGCTATTCCGAAATTACAACACGCACGAAAACTCCCACCCCCTATGAAATCCTGACACGTGAAATGCCCATGGTACCCCTGAACCGAAAGAAGCGCCTCAAATCAGTGGGGGTACTTTCGTAACTTACCCCACATTTCGGACAAGCGTGTTCCTAAGCCATGGTTCCCCACTGCCATCCCATCCACCCACCCATTCATACACCGAGGCCGCGAAAACCCGCGACGAAGCCCCACACCCTGCTCCATCCGCCATCCAGCCGGAGCCTCTTCCCCGACGACATCGTCCACGGCAACACCTTGACGTCCCTCATCCGTCATACCGGATGAGGATCCGTCGTCGATCTCGTGGTCCTGCCGGTTCAGCCACCCCAACCTCCACCTCCAAGGAGCTGCCCCGACATTCCCCTCGTCTTTCATGCCACCGCCATTCCCACACCGCCGTCTTCACCTGCACCATCGGAAGAGCATCATCATCATCGTTTCCTCGGATGAAGCTGCGGCCTAATCAGCGCCACCAAAGAGGTTGTACACTAATCGCCGCATTTTCTTCTTGATTCGATCTCACAGTGCTGCCAGTGCTCGGTCCCGAGCCGACACGGCGCGGCTCCATCCACGGCGGTGTTGCCGGCCACTTCCTCCACGGCGTCGCTCCCTTGGCGGTGACGTCCATATCAATAGGAGTTGTTGCTGCTTTAGCTCTCGCTCGCGTTGCTGCTCTGGTCTTGCTCTCGGTCCCCTGCCTGGTCTAGTCTTGCTATTGTTATTGCTCTTGCTCACCCTGTTGCTCTTGCTCTTGCTCTTGCTTGTGATGCTGCTCCGATTTAGCTACACTTCAGTCGACTGAATCGACTTTTGGGTCAATCGAT
>NC_041383.1:607003144-607009056 GCF_002162155.2 Triticum dicoccoides
AGCGGTGGACCAGCGGTGGGGAGTGTTTTCGAAGCGGGCAGGGCGGTGCACCGCCGGCCACGGGCGGCGGGGGGCTGCTGTTTGGCCGGTGGTGGCTGGCGGCTCAAGGGGGGTGGAGGTTGAAGATGAACCACAGGCCCTTGATTTCATATCCAATGGCTGCAAAATCGACTGAACAGAGATGAAAAACTCAGTCGACTGACGTGTAGCCTCACCTTGCTAGTGCGTTCAGTTTCAACAGCAAAATTCAGTTTTGACAACAAAATTCAGTTTCGACAACAAAATTCAGTTTCGATAGTTAAGTTCAGTTTCAACAGTTAAGTTCAGTTTCGACAGTTAAATTCAGTTTCGACAGTTAAGTTCAGAGATGAGCGGCTGATGTATTTTACATCTAGCACTTTGTGGTTATGTATTTTACGTCATGTATTGGAGATGCTATTAGAATTCCACTCAGGTTAACGTTGTTCGTTGTCTCTCTTGTCCTGCTTCAGCCTCGACGTCGTACAACTCACCGGAGCTGCTCCAATGACGAAACCCTCCATCACAGTGGAGCAGTACCTCGGGCTCCATCTCCAGACGCCTAAGATCTTCTTCGCCTCCTCCGACAGCAAAGTCAGCCGGAGCATCCTCACCGGACAACCCAATCACGCTGAGATATACGTGGCTTCGCCAAAGAGGTTGTACACTTGTTGCATCTCTTTTTTACTCTACATGTTATATATATTGTCCACTGAGCACACGGATTTGTTCCTTTAGTGTCACCTTGAAAGAAAAAATGTAGGAATTTTAATTTTCACTTGTCCTCCTTTTCAAATTCCTATTCATGAAGCACAAGACTAAGATATAGTAGCATAATAGCATTATAACCATACATTTTCTTGTGGTTTGACTTAATCTCACCATGCTTGTTTGCATCATGTGATCTTCCAATTGTTGTGAATCAAACACCCAGATTGGCAAAAATCCTGTGTTTTTAAATTCTATGTTTTGCACGTGCATTCCTATCCTATTCCTATCTATTTCCTATCCCTGCATTGTTGGAAACCTCCAATTCAAATGAGCCCTTACAGAATTACTTCTCTTACAGATAGTTGTCAAATAAAACCTTGCATGGTTTGTCCCGCTCCTGCTGCACCGTCATCCACCCCAGCTCAGCTGCTCCAACGATAGAAGGGTCCAGCACAGCAGGGATCTATCCTCCAGACTGTCTTTCGCTGCCTCAGATCTTCTTCCCCGCCGCCAGCAGCAATGAAAACTGCATTACCATCATCAACCGAGCAGATGACCTCGAGGACTACACGGGTCCGCAAGAGAGGTCGCACTCTTTCGTGTCTGCTTACGTTATGCATCGCTTAATATTACATACTATTTTATCGTCCTATTCACTGATTAGACTCTGAGTTAGCTCCAAACTAATGGTCAAACTTGAGTTTTTAAATGGTTGTGGGGTACATATAGGGGCCACAATAAATAGTATCTATCTACTACCTGGTTAATCTCCGGTGTCTACTATGAGTTTCATGTTGGGTGGGAAACAAATAGTAAAGAAGCCATTATCTGTTGTTTTTAACTAAAGCCATTATCTACCTACTATTATTGGTTTTGGGTCTATCCACAGGTTGATACCATCACTCTGGATTTCTGCATGCACTCCTTACATAATCTCACTATGTTTTATTCCTATGCATGACAGTTATTGTAAACAATGGAACTGAACATGTAGAGCAAAAGAGATGAGCCTTGCGTGGCAATAAAATTTCATGCAGACGTCGCTCCATGGTAGGCGCAAAGGCAGACCCCCCTCCATGCATTTTGGATTGTAATAGAGAGGAAGATATCTGTTCTGAGGGGGATTCAGAAGGAGAAGACAACTACAATTTACCCCCTGAGGTCTTCGCTCTAACTTGCATGCTGATGTTGGTTATATCATGCATATGGTGGCTTGCATTGCTTACTTTATACATCAAATATGTCATCTACTTAGTTTAGACATCCTTTGTGCGAATGCCATCTGTTTAGTTTATTCATCGTTTATGTGAATTATGCAATGCCATCTTGTTTAGCCAGGCATCATATATGTGAATTTTGCAATGCCATCCTGCTTAGCTAGTCATCTTATATGTAAATTATATCAGGCCATCCTTTTTTTGTTACATATTACATTTGTCAACAATGTTAGTACATTCAACTGCTCTTCATGTGCATGAGCCATTTGACACGGTGATGGCAAATTCTGGAGTGAAAACAAGGTCTTCAAAGAAGACTATGCTATCTGACGAAGCGCATATCTCGCTGGTTATGGATAGCTCCTTAGAGGAGGATTTGGAGACAGATGACCAGTCCTATTCCCCCCCCCCCCGAGGTGTATGCTCTAACTTGGTAGGGTTATGTTGCTCATATCGTGTGTATGGTGTCTCGGATTGCTATGTCATTTGATTAGCTTAGACATGCTTGGTGTGAATGCCACCTGTTCAGTGTCTAATTACCATATATGTGAATTATGCATTGCCATCTTGTTGCAAGACATTATACATGTGAATTATACAATGCTATCTTGTTGCAAAGGCATTATATATGTGAACTATGCAATGCCATGTTGTTTAGCCAATCATCATGTATGTGAATTATATCATGCTATCATTTTTTTGTATCACGTGTTCCATTTGTCGACAACGTTTGTATATTCAACTACTCTTCCTGTGCATCAGCCATTTGAAGCGGTAATGGAAGTATCTGGAGTGAAAACAAGTTATTGAGAGCAGACAATGCTACCTGCTGAAGCAGACATCTTGCTGGTTACAGAGAGCTCCTCAGAGGAGGATTCCGAGACTGATGACCAGTCCTATTTCCCCCCTGAGGTCTATGCTCAAACTTGGTAGGGTTATATTACCCATGTCATGCATGTTGTCTTGCATTGCTTAGTTTTTACATCATATATGGATTGCCATCTGCTTACTTGCTTACTATATAAATCATATATTTGAATTATATCATGCCATCATGTTTACATCGTACATACACATCATCTATCTGAATTATGGCATGGCAACCCATTTAATAAACACATCATATAGTTATATCATCTCATCCTGTTTAGTGTTTACAATCATCATATTTTGAATTATGGCATTCTATCCGTGAATGTATGTGAATTATGGCATGCCAACCTATTTAATAAACACATTATATAGTTATATCATGTCATCCTGTTTGCATAGTCTCATATTTTGAACTATGTCTTTCCATCTTTTTTAGTTAGCCATCATAATGTGAAATTGTGTCATGCTATCCTGTTTAGTTAGCCATCATATATGTGAAACTGTGTCATGCTATCATGTTTGGTTAGACAACATAAATATGAATTATTTCATGCCCTCTTTTATTCCCCACTACCCATTGCACCTGTCTATCGTACAATGTCTATACTTTCAATTACTTTTCTTGTTTATCAGACATTTGAATTGGAGAGGGTGATGGCAGTATCTAAGGGAGTAACAACATGGTCTTCAGAAAAGATAGTGCTACCAGTTGATGCAGATAGAACCACAGTTGTACTTGCCCAAGGACCAGATCCACCACACATAACCCAAACTCTCGGAAATTGTACCCCTACCCAGTTGGACAGAGAACCAGCTACACCCCTTCTAACCCCAACCCCGGCAAATAGTAACCCAGTTCCAGTTGACACAGCACCGTCTCCACCACAGAGCACCCAAACACGAGCAGTTAGTAAGGGAACTGCAGTGCCCAAAGCACGAGGACCACCACTCCGAATCCCAACTCAACGCTTAAGGGAGAAGAAGATTTGTTCTCAGGTCAGGTTCTGTAGCTATGGTTCATACTCCTTTGCCCTTGCATTACTGTATTTACTCATACCAACTATTTTCCAATTTGAAGGATGGAATTGAAACTCCAATGGCGCAACAAGTATGTTTTAAACCTGATTCTTTAACTGGTTTGATGTTGTAACCTGCTCTATGTTGATTTCAGTTTCAATTGAATAAACAGTTATGTTCTCATGTCATGCACATTACAAGTGTTGTTATTGCTCTATAGTTTCCCACACTTATATTCTGTCTATTCTGCTTTGTTTTGAACAAAAATTATTTGAACTGTGTCTCTATCTTGATTTGGCAACAAAAACTAGAATGATATAGACCATAAAGTGACCATGGTACATAGATATATGTTTGTTTCATGTTGTTATCCTGTCCACTTTACTACTGAACTCATTTACCAAAATGAGTTTCATATACAACATGGTAAACATGTGATGCGTCTGCTTGTTTCTCTTTTAGAATGCGGACAAGATATTGGAGAACAGTACCGCGTTATCCAATGGTAAAGGAAGTAATGCAGATAATGTTCAAGATAGTGAGACATCCCTGTTGGTCTCCAAGAAAGATGATAAAAACTATCTTGACAACAGTGAGAGAACCCAAAAGTCCTGTCTTGATGTAGTGTTCGAGTTACTGGCCACTACTGCTGGCACAAGTTCTTCGAACTCGCTGCCTCAATCAGTTCATCTTCTTGAGTCTCAACTTCAAGTTGAAAGACATCAATCAAATGTGCTACGACAGGAAGCCGAAGGACTAAGGAAGTCCCTGCAGAATTCAGATGCATATTTCCTGGTGCAACAGCAAGCGCTGGAGGATTTAAGCACCAAACAAGAGAAAGTTAATAAACTTGCTAAGCATCTTGCCAGCATTTTGGGTACCCAGGATATTGTTTCTTGAGATCTTCTGAAGTGGTTTCAGTTCTGGATTTGTTTTGCTACGGCGTTTATTTGCGCTGGTCGCCAGCTTTGACAACTAGTGTATATGATATGCTGGTTTGTTCCCTATATTTGCACTGGTGGCGAATTTTGATGCCCAGTGGATGTAATATGTGTAATAGCCGTGATTGCCTAGCGTTAGTTGCTTGCTTATATACTTTCTTGTTGTCTTGTTTATTTGTTTGCTTGTAGTCATTGCAGTTCTTTTTCCGCGGTTTGCTAGTGGTTGCAATAACCTATTTTTTAAAACTAGGTCACAATAACCATGGGCTAATATTTACTGTAGTGACACTGGGCCTCCTACGGGCCGTAGAAACAGTGGGCCTTCTACGGTCCGTAGAAACAACGGGCCTTCTACGGGTGTCACATCCTAGTTAGCCATGCATTAGAGTGTTGCATCATGTTTACTCTTTCATCAGAAACCTGAAATGGGGATGACAGAACCCCCAGTCCCCTCTGAATCCAATTAGGGTTTACTAAAAACTTTTTCAATGAACCTGAAATGCCCTTCTAAAATGCCCATCATTTTTGTCTTGGTTCAGAACCTCTGCCAAAAGTGATGCACATTTTCCTAGGCCATCTTAGGGTTTTTGAATTAAATCATAAATATTTGAATTTGGGCATTTAAAATTATATAAAATATTTAAATGCTCAAATATATCCAAACTAAAATGTTTCATGTTGGAAATAATCCAACTATGGACCAGGAGTAGTTTGGTGATTTTAGGAGTTGCCTAAGTATTTTATTTAATTCAACAAAGTTGCAGAAGTATTAAAAAAACAAAAAAACAGAAAGAAATGGAAAAAAACTTACCTGGCGCCCAGCACCCGGCCCACCTACTGGCCCAGCCCAGCGCCGCTCCAGCGAGCTGCTTGCCGGCCAGGCAGGCAGGCAGGTGCCCGACGGCGACCGCAGCGCGCGCCACGCACCTGCTCACCGCCTCGCCGCTCCCCTCGCCCGGTGACGTCGTGGACCGGCCTCCCTCGCTCCCCCGAACCCCCCAGACACCCCCTCTCCTCTCCAGCTCCTCCCCCTCGCACTCCCCCGCCATGACCGACGCCACCATCGCCGTGCCTTCGTCGTAGCCGTGCTCCCCGTCGCCCCTGCGTCCTCTCATCGTGTCCAGGAGCTCCGCCG